>NC_089817.1:15041777-15299277 GCF_029633855.1 Hoplias malabaricus
TTGAGGAGTTTGGACCACCAGGCCTAAGCAGGAAGCTACTAGATCTTGGCCCAAAGAAAATCCGATATCATATTCTGCACTTCATCTTCATTGAATGTAAGTCATTCCGTTTTTGCTGGGAATGTATTAAACTAACCTGTATTAAGCCTGGCCGCATGGTGGCGCAGCAGGTAGTGTCACAGTCACACAGCTCCAGGGGCCTGGATGTTGAGGGTTTGATTCCCGCTCAGGGTGACTGTCTGTGAGGAGTTGGTGTGTTCTCCCCGCATGGAAATGGATTTCCTCCGGGTGCTCCGGTTTCCTCCCACAGTCCAAAAACACACGTTGGTAGGTGGATTGGCGACTCCAAAGTGTTCGTAGGTGTGAGTGTATGTGTGTGTTGCCCTGTGAAGGACTGACGCCCCCTCCAGGGTGTATTCCTGCCTTGCGCCCAATGATTCCAGGTAGGCTCTGGACCCACCGCGACCCTGAACTGGATAAGCGGTTACAGATAATGAATGAATGAATGTATTAAACCTAAATGATTGTTTTACAGTTTAGATGCACTGTGTAGGTTTACAAATATTGAATGTTTCTTACCTAAATAAAATGGATTAAAATTCTGTAAGATATTTCAGATTCAGGGTTAAAGACTTCTGAGCTAGAAACTGAGCATGGAACAAATTCATAGCCCAGCCTGACATCAACTGATTAATTTCTTAACCCAACTCCTTTATTGTTGCATGGTTGCAGTTGAATGTGTAAGGTTTAAACGTCAAAACTAGCGAGGTTTTTTTTTTCTTCCTTCTCAGATGCTCGCTATATACAAGTGATGTCATGCAGCAAAAAGAAAATGACCAAGGATGTGTTGATAGAGCCAGATCCTTGGAATTTACAGGTTAGTGGGCCAACGTTTAAATAAGTCTATCATTATTGTTGTACCATTAATCATCAGAAAATGCTTAGAAAACATAAAGGATAGTTGATATGTTTAAAAAAATGTTTTTTTTAATGTAAAATTTATTTTTACCATTTCTTCCAAAACTAGCTATTTGGCAGTGCTTATTTCGAAGTTAGGAGATGTATGCTTCAAAATATTTGTTCTTTTTAGATGTTAATCCATGACTCTAAAATACGTGCCTCACACTCTGATTTCTCAGAAAAGTGAAGAAATGAAGAACAAAGGGAATGAACAGTTTCAGAAGAAGAAGTATGATCAGGCTGTGAAGTGGTATACAAAGGCCATTAAGTTCCAGTAGGTTTTTAATTGTCTGACTAATGTTTTTTCTCATGTCTTAGTTTATATGTATAACATTTATAAATCTTCTTGGAATACTTAAGAATTTGCTCATTACAAGCATATTCTTTGTTTCAGTCCCAGCAACCATCTGCTGTATGGTAACAGAGCGCTCAGTTATCTTCGATGTGAAAAATATCTGTAAGTTGGGTGTTAAACAATACAAAAATAGTTGTTAAAATTTGAATATGTGCAAGGTGTAACTATTGAAATTTATTTTTTAAATTAATAATTTCCTTGCCTTTCTTACTGCAGGAAAGCAATGGGTGATGGCAAAAGAGCAATTATTTTGCAGAAAGACTGGGCAAAGGTGAAACTCTTCTGCTGTTTTAGCACGAGCCAAACATTCACACACTTCACATTTTTTTATTTGTGAGTTAATTTCTGTTCTGTTCATTTTGGTGTATTTTAGGGCCATTATCGCTTCTGTGATGCTTTATTCTTTCTGGGAGCTAAAGACAAAGCAATTGAAGCCAATTTAAGAGCTCAGAAATATTGCAGTGCTGACCCAGAAGGAATTAGAGACCTCCAACAGCAGTACTCGCGCTTCATGACTGAAATTTATGAAGGAAAAGGTAGGGGTATATTTTGCTAGAAGTTTGAGCAAATTTTTAATTTGCACAATTTCCTCCTAAGCACAAAATTTACACATAAAATAATAATAAGACACAAACTGCTTTAATCTGTATTTGGTCTGTTATTAGTGTTTGTAAATGCTTGGTTTGTAAATAATTGTGGTTGGAAACCAGCTCATATATTTGTACTGAAGCTTATGAAACCACACAAATTTATAAAAACAAAAATCATGTTTAAACAGTATAGTGTTTTTAAAATGGAATTGCAGTTGTATGTTTCTGAAGGATTTCTGACAACTTCAAAAACAAAGTTTTATCCATTCGTTTAATTATTTTTATCAATTGTTTATTTTTTCAGTTTTACAAACATGAATATTTGCCAAATAAACTGGTTAACCAAGTTATCGTCGTGTGTAATTCGTGAGAATACAGACGTGAATTTACCTCCCTACCCTACCAAACATATATTGGACACCAAACATATCTTGTTTTACTTGATTTCATTTTGGATAATACAAATTGAGCCTATATTAGTTTTGAACAAACTGTCTTTGTAATTCAGCTTTTTTACAACAGGAGCAGCCTGTTAGATATGAACTTCATTACTCGAGCATGTGTCGCTATTCCAGTAGAACTGAACTGGAAAGCCACTCATTCTCATTATCTCTCTCAAATGACTTCTTTTTTTTCTTTCTAAGCAGAAGGAAAACAAAAGAAAGCGGAAACAAAGAAAGGAGCCAGTAAAAGGTATAGCTTTTGTAGTGTCCTCTTACTTATTCCTGTTAAGCAATTTGAAGACAATTGTTTGGCTAATGTTTGGTTTTGAATAGACATGAAGCAGCCAGTGGACTGGATCCCTCAATCCCACATGTCAGCTCTTACAATGACACAGTGACGTCTCTTGAGTCTTGTACACTAGAGAACAAGGTGAGCATCAGTCAGTGTCTTACAAACCTAACAAGGATTAAAAACAGTGCACTTTATTATTTAGTTAATTAATATTACTCTCAGTAAATGTATAATTAGCAATACATGGTTAAAGGTACAACATAGTTTTAGGGACAATTATCTGAAATTAAAACGTTTAAGTTTAAACGTAAAAAGTTTAAAAAATCCTAAATTAAAGTCAGAATAATTTAGTGGAAAAAGTCCCCAGTTGAGAATGAGTAGCAGACAAGTGAGGAGCCAGTGAAAATAATTATTTATTATATTCTTCCATCCATATGAGATGACACTAACCATGCTAATACAACCACTGACCTATTGTCTGATGCATATGGTTTTAGTTTACATTTTGATTTGATTTGATATGATTTTGCCTCTGGATGGATCATTGTTTTTGTGTCCTGTGAAACTACATTTCCTCTTCTGAATAAATGCAGGTCGTGCAACATCCAGCATTCAATTTACTAAGTCTTATCCTGATGTGCCAGAGAACTGAGCATTTCTTTATTCCTGAACCCTATAAGATAACCTAAACTATACACAACGTTCCTCATTCCCACTCCCAAGTGGTAGTCTGCTCCAGTGTAGATGCAGCATAAAATTCTCACTTTATTCCCAGAAGTATTCAGAATTTACTTTTATTTTGAATTATTCTGATTTTAATCTCAAAATAATTACGACTTTAATCCTGGAATTTTTCAGACTTTAAATGTGAAATTTGTTCTCAAATTTCTGCCTTTATTCTCTGAATCTAATATTTTTTAATGCAGTGGCACTAAACCTCTTGTTAAGGAGTGCAGGACAGGTTTCCAGAAATGCAATCTCTGGTGGCTTAGTAAGTAACCAAAATACGAACAAGTATTATGGAACAAAATTCATTCCTTTGCAGCGCCGCACAGCTTTGTGTGCCTTTAATATTTAAATTTATTTTTATTTTTGAACAGCACTTCGGTTGAAATGTGTTTGATATATGAATTACTTATTTACTTTACCACAATTTTACGACAACAGTTCTGAACAAACAGTTGTAGGATATGCAAATTTTAGTTTTGCGCCACCTACACAAATGAGTTGGTAATTACTCAACACAACCATAAAGTTATGATTATGATAGCTACAGGTGGGATATTAGCAGTCACACAAGTATTTGTATTAAATTAACATTAACCCTAAACCTAAACTTAACTCTAAGCCTAACAAGAGCCACCTGCAAATACTCTTTCATAATTCAAACACATTATAGTGTGATACACATGCAGATGATCAGCAAAACCTATTCTTTTTTTAAAAAAAGCACTGACATCACAGACCCATGACACCTTGAAGTACTTGGCAATTAGCTGATTAATTAAACTTGGAGTTTTGGTCTGAAGTCCTTGGTACTGCAGATCTAACACACTGAAAAAAATGCTGAAAACTAACACATCTGATCCAGATATTAAAAGCATTGGAACTGACTGTTAGGGCCTATTTACACCTAGCATTAACATGTGTTTTATATCTGAAAATACTTTGACCTGATTCTGTTTGCACATGTCAGAAAAATGCATCCCCTGTCTGACTCGATGAGATCCGATTTTCTTTTCTCATGTAAAAAGCGCACAAATATCTATATCATTCCCATTTTATTAACTCTAACAAGCTAATTATTTTTCACTTGTTGCTACCTGTGTATTGTACACTTTCAAACCTCAGGAATAAACCCTTATAAAAAGCAGTGAATTGTCTGGGTTGGCAGAGGAAAAGGTTGTGTCCTTCAGGCGCTGTGGTTTTGCAGTGGTCAACTGGTAGGGAAGTATTGTGTCTGGGTTTATGGACACCTATCATTCTTCTGCCCATGACAATGGATATTCAAGTTCATTCATGGAAAAAGTCTGGCCAATTATCTCCAGAAAACAACACACCTGACTTGTCCCTACTCTCTGTCCAGACACAGACAACACATTCTGTTTATACTTGTGTTCAGTGTGGATGAGATCCGTCTCTGACCACTGAGAAGGTAGTGGTCAAACTGAAAAAATTGACTAATACAGCTGCTGTTTCTTGTGGATGAAACACTTCTCATGGCTTCAGGACTTCTCAGTTTTTATCTTGCTACTAAATTTTCAAAGGATTTTTTTTACATTCATTTATTGTGTTTTAAATAAGCATTACTGTATTGTTAATTTGTATTATTATGGAAGTGTAATTTAAGGCATATTGATTGTATTCTTTTGCACCAGAAGACAGGAGATGCAGTGGAGCAGCAGGAACCACCAGGTGAGTTATGATTACCTCAGTGCAGCTAATTTACTCTGTATCTTCAGTACATTTTGTATTTCATAGCAAAACTTTTTTTTAAAATATATTTACTGTCAAGTTCTGAGCTACAATACAAATCACTAGACATCCGATGTGTGTTATTCTGCATGATGTCCATATTTGGAAAGAAATGTTCTGAAAATTACCCTGATGTACTACTCCTATTGTACATAATATTTTTCAAAATTAGATGTATACATGTTTGCGTGTACAGTGCAGCTGTAGCTTGTTTGTGTTGTCAATCCTGTCACTTTAGTGCACATCAGTGTTGTCTTGCACCTAGCAGTATTTGTATTTGTTGTATAAGAATGTCCACTATTTGTTAGAAAATATTTTTCAGGTAGGCGTTGCAGTGTCGTCAACAGGTAGTGTCACTGTCACACGTCACCAGTGACATAGGGTTGTGTGTTTGAGCCTTGCTCTGGGTGAATGTCTGTGAGTTTGGTGTGTTCTACTTGTGCGTTTCCTCCAGGTGCTCTGGTTTCCTGCCACAGTCTAAAAACACGTTGGTAGGGGAGTAGCTTCAACAGTGTCCACAGTGTGAGTGTGTAGTGCCCTGTGTTGGACCTGATGTCCCCTCCAGGGTATGTCCTCAGCTTGCGCCCAGTGATTCTGTGTAGGCTCTGGATCCACCACAACCCAGAACAGGATAAGTGTTTACAGACAATGAATGAATATTTTTTTCGGGTTTTATCCAAAGTTCCGAATATGGACATTATGTTAACATTTTTCTGGTCTATATATTATAAGGCACTATTTAACGTCTTGCACTCTATACAAGTGGCACTGGTGCCTCACAGCAAGGTGATCCAGGTTCAATTCATGGCCTGGGTTCTTCTGTGTGGCATGTTTTCCCTGTGCTTGCATAGGTTTCGTCCGGGTACTCCGGATTCCTCCCACAGTCCAAAGATATGTATATTAGGTTGATCGGTCACTCTAAATTGCCCATAGGTCTGAGTGTGTGTCTGCTGACAAGAGATTTGGGATTCTCAGTCAGTTTATTGACTCCCATAGAGGCGAGGCAAGGCAAGGCAAGTTTATTTACAGAGCACCTTTCATACAGAAGCAATTCAAAGTGCTTTACAGAAAAAAAAAGTTACATTAAAAGCCAGAATAAAATTATAAAAGTCCAATAAAAAAATTGCGTAAAATGATTAAATAATTAAAAATGATTAAAACAATTTAAAATGATACAATAAAAGAAAAGAAACAAAATACCATTACAGAAATAAAAGTGCAGAGTATTTCAAACAGGAATGTTTTAAGCATTAATTTAAGTGTCTAAAGTTGGGGCTCTTCTAATATTCTCAGTCAGCTGGTTCCATTTATGAGCGGCATAGTAGCTAAACGCTGCCTCTCCGTATTTAGTTTTCACCTGAGGCAGGGCTAACTGACTAGATCCTAAAGATATGAGAGCTCTGCTCGGCTCAAATCTCTGTAGCAGGTCTGATAAATAAGCTGGTCCTACCCCATTTTACCCACATTTAGAGACCAGTAATAACACCTTAAAGTCTATTCTGTAACAGACTGGTATCCAGTGTAAGGATTTAAGAAATGGCAGGAAACTCCACAATGAAGAAATAGTTTAATTTATAGTGTAGTGGAAGTAGTATGCACGGTGGCATTTGCACTACATAGCGGAGTCAATGATAATTAATTATTATTTTATTAATAATTAATTATTTAATTCATTATGCTAAGCTCCATGTTCAGGAGCGCCATTAACTAATATGTAATGTCCTTACCTGTCTTCATTTTAGCTTAGACAAGTAGGTCATCTTCACATATTATACAGCAGAATTAGCTAGAATTAACTATTATTAATGAATTATGCTCATTGACCCGCCGTGGGTTCTTGACTCTGAAATGGAATCTGAACTAGAAGTTATAATTCCATACAAGAAAGGTGCACTCACACAAACTAATAACCAAGGATTGGTTTTATCACACAACTAGTTTATTAATTGTAAAATAGAATATAGAAGACTGATTAGACATTCATATAATAAAATGGATTACAGCGATATATGAGGGAACAGGAAGATTAATATATGAGGGAATTTCTCTATGATAATTATTGTCCTAAGTTCTAAGAAAGGCTATTTATCCCAGCAAACTTTCAGTACCAACCCATGAGACATGAGACCATGTGACCTTACGTATCTGGAGATCGACAGGGAGCATGCCGCTGATGGTGCCTTCCGGCACGACTTCCTGGAGAATTGCAGACCTTGTAGGTTGCAACCTTGGGCGTTCATTTTCTCCCGAGGCTTTCAGACGCAGCCGTCGGAGCTGGTGGTGTTCTGAAGGTCTCTGTGGGGATTCTTCATCATTGCTGATCTGCCGCTTTGTGAGAGAGAGACATGTCCATGCAGGTCTCTCCTGGGCAGGTTTCCGCATCTCAGAAGATCATTCTGAGGGTGCGTGCAGCCGTCCTCTTCGTAGCGTTGTCGTCGTTTGGAGGGTCAGAGGTCTAAGGTTGCCTTCATGCTCTGGGTGTGGCGTTGAAATTTTGCGAGGGTTAAACTATAGCTTTTCTTAATCTGTAGTTTCTATCTGGACCACGCTTTAAAGGTCCAAGAGTGTTTAAGAAAGCTATGAGTCTGACGCCTGCAGAGTCATTTCCAAAACTCAGGTCATTTTACTCTTTTAGCCTTGAAAAGTTAAAGAGACAACGCCCCAAGTGTCTGGAGCCTTGAACATCGGAGAAAAAGGGGCAGAAGCTCAAAAAGCTTGAAAAGCTTGTGTCATTTGGCGCCACAGGTTTTTAACCAGAGTTTAGAAAACCCGCCCCGAATACCTGATTCGAACTTTGGGATGTTTGAGTCTTTTAGAGTTAACAGTCTTTAAAAAGGTGTCCTTTAAAGAGGGCATTGTGAGTGGGCACTCTGTGTCTCTCTGCATTCTTTTCTTGACCTTAAGTCATAAAAAAGGGTCTTTGGAGGGGGTTTTACGGGCCTGCTCTGGAGGCTTATCTCTCCTTACGATCTTGGTTAGAGATGACTCTGAAAACTAGCGAAAGCTTGGATATTTAAAATCACATCTTCAGAAAGTCACAATTTTTTATTAGAAATTAATACACATTCATCATATCCACTACAATAGTAAAAGTACTGGTGAATTTTCAGTTTCTTAGAGACCAGACATGGATTAAAAACCACCACAACTTCCCCATTACTTTGAGTATCATTTTAGCCGATGCTTAGCTAACTCATTTAGGGCAGAAAAACATTTATTACACAAACAAAACAACAAAATAAAAGTGAAAACACGATTTCACTAAGATATGTAAAATCTACAGGTCAGTAGTTCACTGCTGAAGACCTGAAACCAATTTCCATGGTCCCTTTATTACCTTCAAGTGAGGGTTGTCTTCTGTTTTTCAGACTTGTGGATGATGTGTATTCAAATGACGTATAATTTAATGTCCATATATGCATGTTATTACGTGTGAGCAGTACATAAGAATGTTTTACTATTCTGGGTTTACACATATGATTTTTCTCTGTGTCCATGTGTATGGAGAGTAAGTTTCCTGAGAGAGCAGGAGGTTCGTCTCAGTCCCAGAGCTGGGAATAATGTAAACAAGAGCTATGCCATTACCTTAAATGGATAGACAGAAAAAAACCTATGTAAGTGTGGAGTGCAGGACTTCAGGGAGAGGTGAATAGAGACCAATGGAATTGGCTGATTCTCTCCCAGTCCTTATGGCTGGTTAGATGCTGTTCTATTGTGAAATAAAAATATATTTAAAACTAGACAGTGTCTGGCAGAGGTTTTTCATCACCTACAACACAACACCCCAGAAGAAAGGCACACCATGGAGATTGATGCTCTTTCTTTTAGCCTTATGAATGTTTGTTGAATTATAGAACCGTTTGAATCAAGTGCTAAAGTTCAGAATAAGTCCATTAACTGTTTGGTTACTGTGGCTGAAGTGAAAGTTCTCACCAAACCAGTTTGAGTCATCACAGTTTTGAACTGAGTTCAGAGATCATCTGTTAAGGAATGCCACATTAAACACGGAACTAGACTCATATATTAGCCGTTGTGGTTTGCTGAGTTAACAGCTGAACGAAGCCTGAGGCGGATGTCGTTTCTGGGGTAAGTTTTAGCTTTTTGTCAGTGTTACTGGGTATTATTATCATCGTAATTTCGAGTAAATACCACAGGAGTTTAAAGGATTACTGGAGAGGTAAACAGTCCGCCGATTTGTGTTTCACTTTGGAGGATCTTTAGAAATGTCTCACGCCGCCCTGTGTTCACAAAACAAAAATGAAAATGAATGCGCAGGTGTTGAGGCGAGGGGTTAGACACCGTAATCCACAGAAACACAAGGAAAGATTCATCAGGGTTCATCGGTCCGACCTCGTGAAACTTGACCCGTATTGCAGGTCTGTGGATTGTTTAGGATCTTGCTCGAAGGGAGTGGCGTCTCGGCTCCTTTTCTCCCTTACTCTCTCCCACATTCCCCCGCGCGCGCACACGAATCACTGGAAGGGCGCCTAGCCTAAGTTTCAGTTATGTTTACTAACATTTTTTCATTTTCAGGAAGAAGCAGAAACATTGAGGAGCACTGTAAATCCGCGAAGGACGATAAAAGGTAAGCGAAGCTAACTTGACGCTGGCTTTTCATTAACGTTTACTCTAAGGTTAATCCGCTGATGTGTGGCACGTCTTGGTCTTTACAGTTTATAGCGCTTTGTTCGGGATATTTTATCCAGTCTTTCTGGGGAGAAACGAATATATTTTTATGTTTCTATGGAGTGAAATTATCGCTTTCAACAGCTCAATATGATCTAGTTTTAATGTGTTGGCCGTTAGCTGTAGTGGATAGTTTCACTTTTGTTTGTGGTTGTGCCCTTTTCTTTATGTTTTATTTCTAATCTGTGCTTTCTCCTCCTCCCTGAACCTTTTTACTTCAGAACCACGCTTTCATTGAGATTATGACCAAGATGATCCGAGTCTTAAACACGTTTATTTGTAGCACCAGAATTAAATCTGTGTACATTAATATTTAAAGATAAAAGGTTAACGTGCAATCGATTATTACATGAAATTAACGCATGGCACTATAGGAAGTGAGGGTTAGCAAAAGTGGGGAATGGGCGTCTTTTCTGTGCCACAATTTAAAATATTTTTGTTATACTCATTTCTTTAAAATAAGATGAATATATCGTCTCGGTTGAATTACTTGTTATTCGAAGAAACACTGTTCATTAAAGCTAATAAAAAAATCCTCTAGACTATTGCACACCAAGGGTGGGTTTACTCTGTGGTATTTATTACAATAATGTTGTCACAGACAGAGATTACAACATCTGTTATGGCATGTTCATATTTTTGGACTTTTAATTGTGTAATGTGCTCCAAAGCATTTGTAGTTCATCTTTTTAAAAACTGTTTAAATGACTACTTCATATACAAACGTCACTTGGATTTGTACATTTGTAACAGTAGACATTTAAGTAAATCATATTGTGATTCTTCATCCCACATGAACATACTCAGATGGAATCAGTTCATTAGGTTGTTTTATCCCCAATTTGAAAAAGCTATTATAGGGTGTGGCTGAAACAACATTTAAACTGTCTAAATGGGCAGAGCCAGGACACCGGAATCATCAAGACTTCTTGACATCTATTTAAGAGCTTTTGCTCATTGAGAGCTTGTGGCTTGCTAGGTGGATAGGATTTGCATTACTGGGGTCAAAAGCATATTGTAAACATTCATTTTATCTGTAGAATTTATATTACATTGCCAGTTCTTGGTGTTAATTTAAAATGCATGCTCTACCAGAGCTTGGGAGACATTCTGCCCAAATTATTTTGTTTGTTCATGAATTTTATTTAATTTATTTTTGTATACTATAATGAGCCTGTTTATTTCTTTTGATATGAGGGTGATCTCAATATCTTCCCATCGTCCATCCATGTTTAGGGATTTACACACTCTTTTTTTATTTTATTTTATTTTTTATTTATTTATTTTTTTTTGTTACAGTGAAATGGGAGACAGAAAGACCAAGAATGGAGTACCATGCACTCCAGAGAAACAGGCTGTCAGGGCTAAACCCCCACCTGCACAGGAAAATGTAGGTGCTTTCTTTTTCATAATACTGAAAGTGAGGAATATTCTGGGTGTGGAATGTATTTATGGCTGACTTTACACCTGTTGACCAATTTACAGTGTGTGCTAACGTTAGATTTATATTTCTTCATGAATTGTGCCTGCTGATTTAAGATCCTTTTGTTAAAACATTCATTACAGAATAAATATTGACTTATTTTATTATTATTATTTTTAAATTAATTAAACATTTTAAGTGCATTTCGGTTGATTGCTGTAATATGCCTGTTTACTAAAATTGGCAGGTAGCTCTAGAAAAAAGTAAATTATTTACTTAATTGATTTCACCATATCAACAATTTGTAATTTGTATTATACAGACCGATATTTGATTATTAATGGTGTAATATTTTTTTTAAAGGCTCAGACCAGTGGCAGTAACGCATGCAGTAAAAAGCAATTTTGTGCTGCAGTGGTGGATGCTCATACAGCACTCGCTGACCAGCGTTGCCACAACGCAGAGCAAGCGTTCTCTCTAGCCCTCCACGTTTTGCAATCTAGTGGGTCCAAGGTACTCTCCATACAAACCCTCACATCAACTTAAAAACACATTTACATTTTTCATCTGTAGCCAAATTTGGACAGCACTCAAGAGAATTTGATTCATTCAAATCCTCAGAATAGCATGCAAGAATACAGAATACATTTTAAGGCTGTCGTATATGTCTGATGAGCCATTTAAGCACTTTGCCACATCCTTAAATTGCATGTCTCTGTAAGAAGACGTGTGTAGATTTGTAAAAAAAAATACATAAAAATAATATATTAATAAAAATAAATACATTCTAAAAAACAAACACTTCAGTGTTTGGCAAAAGTCCTGACACCTTGATTTGAAAGAACTCTTTTGGCATTATATTTAATTAGATGTAAAGTTATGTGAAGTTTGTCTGTTATGTATGCATCGTCTCACTCATGTATTAGATGTTGGATGAATAATGACTCAATGTTAACAGTGACAAAACCAAATTATTCTTATTGGTTCAAATACTACTTATAGTAGAATTGTTTCTTTATTCTATCTTTTCGTGATGTTGTTGTGTTTCCTTTTTATGTAGTCTTTGTCATCTGTTGGGGCTGCAACAGAAAAAAAAAAATATTTGCCATACATTTCATTATTGGGTTAATTAGTTTTTGTTGCATAGTAACACACAGCAGTCCATTTGTCTCTCTGGGCATGCATGGGTGTTTTGAGCCTTATTCGAAATGCAGCAAATAAACACAAATTGTGGCTATTACTAAAGTTATTACGGTGGACTATCAGTTGGAACCCCACATCTAAACATTCATTTGAAATATGGAATGTTTTGTAATATTGATATCAACTCTTTTGCTGTGCTATTCTGTTGTCTTTTCAATTGTTTTGCTAGTGGTGATGCAACTACATGTGGTAGCAGATTGCAGGTTTTGTATGCTCAGTATGTTTTGTTTTTTTGTTTTTTTTTTGGTTTCTCACACAGTGCTTTGGCATAACTGAATTGGACAAAGCTTTGCTGATCTATGGCTATGCTACAGCTCTATTAGAAATTGGCCAGCCTGAGGTAAGTGCAAACAATCATCATCTCATGGCTGAGATGTAATATTTGTTTATACTGCAATAAAATATATAATTGATCTAAATTTTTTTTAATTAATTGATTTATTTTAATATTTTTAAGGAATTGACAGAAGCTAAGAGACAATTTGATAAATTAAGGTCATCAGAGGACAGAAAATTTCAGTCTTTGGTTCACTATGGGATCGGAAAGGTTTTTCTGAAGGAGAACAGGTGGGTACTGTGTCTGAAAGGAAAAGTACAAACCTTATCCTCTATTCTTCAGAATTCTGCAAGGGTTTACTTTACTCTTTTTGAAAAAATACATCATTCATCTTCTTCATCATCATTTTTCCAGATATCCCAAAGCATTTGAAGAATTTTCAAATGCCCTTCTGATGGTGCAGAGGCAAATCACACCTGGAAAACTCACCTGGCCCACCACTAAAGTAACAGTTGAAGAGACTCGACCTGAGTATTTAAAGGTAAATTTTGTAAAGTTACTTTCTGTGTTTTATATGTTGTGGATAATTTTCACAGGTCATGTAACATGGGCATATTTAAAAGTCAAGATTGCTCAATTATGTGCCACACATTTGACTGTGTGAGATTTTGCCTGCGTTCTTCTTTCAGTGATGGATATATTAACAATTTGAGTTCTAAAAGACCTGTGTTTTTGTCAGATCGAAAAGGCCTTATGCACTAAACATGTGACTAAGGTAATTGCGATTAGCTGCAAATACATTTTTTTTAAAGGTTTCACAGGTTTCAGGTCAAAAGAGAAAAGATTCCATTTTTTCTAACCTTTCTTAAAAATATTATTAAAGCAAATAGACTTTAACCTGGGTAGGTCTGGGAAGATGTACTAACACAAAGGGAGCTCACACATTTATACAGTTTCTGGAGGTGATAACGTTTTCACCGCTTTTTTTCATAAATTCCATTCACCGAGTTGGATCCCATAACATTCAAAAGTCTCTTTCTTTCCATGTAAACAATGTTTTATCAAATCAGGGCTTGAGATACTGTGTTCCGGATACCATTAAGTTCAAATAAAGGTTTAATATACTTATCTATGTTTAATACACTCTTATCTATGCTTCAAGGTCATTCTCTGCTTCCCATACTCCACGATTGAATGATGCCTTTGTTTGTACAGATCTTTTTGGCTCATGTTTATGTCTTGGCCCACACCTGGGTTTTTTCTATTAACAGTTGGAGACATATCACTGGTCTATGTTAACATTTCCTAGAAACAATTTGGGGATATGTCACTGGTGTGTGTCAATAACTTTTAACTTAACTAATTGGAATATTTTTCAATATTCAATATTTCAGTATTTTTATAAAATAAACATTCAGCCATTTGGCTCCATAATTTTAAATAAATCTTATTGTTTAAAAATGTAGAACGAGGAGAGCTAATTGCACTTGAGGTGCTAAAATCTCATAATTTAAGAACTTTATTTGGATTGAAACAATTAAGTATTGCCTTTGCTCAATCTTAATTCTAAACGGGATCATTTTTGAACAAACTTGGAAACCTTAGTCAGACACAGTGAGAAGGTTAAATGAATAAAAAATGCATTTTTCTTACTTTCGTTATAGTACAAGTGTATGAAATGTTGTTGTATGGTATACCAATGCTAGAAAAATATTGTGATACCTTGCCATTAAACACAGTACTAAACACAGTTTTATTAGTACCGGTACTTTAAGAATGACCATACTTTAAATAATATGAATAATAAGAATTTCGAGCAGTTGCGTCAGTGTGCCACAAGTGGGGCACTGTGTGCACGCAGTGCCCTGGTGCTTCTCCCTGCCATATAATCTTATGTTCCTTGCAGACAAGCTTGGTGAGTCAGAAGAGAAAATGAGAGTCAGGGCTGTTAATAACACTGCTTATGCCAACTGTCCACTGCTGTAGTGAAAGTACACACACACACACACACACAGCGAAATAATTTTGCATACATAGCTGACAGTCCTCTGTGAATTTTTTCAGCAGTGGCAGCAGGCTCACAGCCTTGAAATGCAGACAGCCAGTCAATTTACTGCTGTATCTATTGACTCTATCAGAGCTGTTCCACTGCAAGCTTTCTACAGCATGTGTGAAGCAATGTATTTATTATAATTTTTTTAAATGATGGAAAGTTTAATTTTAAGGTGCTTTTATAATGTTATTAATTATCTTTCTTTTTATAGCAATTTTCATTCATGAGTGGAACACAGATTGCAATACCAAGTCTCTTTAAGATAATATTATAAAATATAAAGGAGTAAACGATTGAGCCACAGTTACAATCATAACTTGAAATAAGAAATTAATAAAAAATTGAAAATATAAACAAAGTTAATACAATTTTCAAGACGAATTTCCCTTCAGATAATGCTGATATAAATAGAGTTATTTTAAGGCTTTTTGCAGTCATTAATGACCCCCGCATTGGCTATGATATCATTGACATTTCCCTTTTGTTAATCCTGTTAATACCTCTTTCTGTTTGCCTACTTTCTCTACAGGAACAGCTTGAGAGATATATTGAGCTGTGCAAATTTCCACCTAAACCAGATGCAATCTGCCGACATCAACATTGTCTTGGTCATGCCATAGAGATCTACTTTACTGATCCAGATTTTAAGGTAAGAAAGGATTGATTGTTTAAGAAACAAACTATTTTTTCTTGGTAGTGTTTCTTTTTTGGACCACTGTTGTAAACTTGTCTTCTGGTGGTTTCAAAGTGAAGAGAGGAGACCAGTTTGGATATAATGCTGTTTATTGAGCGCTCTGGTTGAGCCTCAGACTGATCTCAGAATGATCTGGTCACAGGCTGAATCTCAGACTGATCTAATGGTTTATAAGAGGCACACATCTTTATACCCATTTTACAACTTCACACATGGATTGATCTTTACCTAAAACAGGATCTTGAAGCACCAGGAACTGTCGTAACACATCACTGTCGTGAACAAGCCATAAACAACCTAGGCCATTTACATCATCTGAGTTCCTGGTGCACTGTCATAAAGTTAACAGCTGTTCTTATCAAAGGTGTTTAAAACAGGGAATGTGTGATCTCTAAAAACAGTCCAAAATGGAAAAAAAAAGGAAAAAAACAATACAACACCACTATTAGCCATATAGCTATTGTCGCTGAGGTTTTTCTGGTATTTCGAAAACAGGAAAGCCCAAAATACATACCCTTGTAATTGGAAGGTCTGGAGAAGCTTTGGTGCTTCATATCTTTGTCTTTGTTTACAAGTGGTTTTTATTGTGTGATTGTGTTGTACAGAAAATATAAAGGGCAGGTAATAAATGCAAATATTACTTATTTTATTCAATGTATATGCTATATAGAGTTTTATAAACACACTAATGCCACAAAATGACTCCCCACCACTTCCTTTTACAACATTTCAGGCAAAGACACACACTCTTGCGAAATACGAAAAATTCAGCAGTCCTCCTCTCTCTGAGAGACATAATAAATGTGTAAATATTGCCGAGTTCTGAGCCATCTTGCTGAGCTTGTGAACAGTGGAGTAACCCAGCTATGGCAGAGCCAAAAAACATGCTCAGAAACACAGCTTGTACCTGTTTTATGTCCTAATATTTATTTAAATGAAACTTTGTAAATGACACCGTCCAGCTCCACTGGGCAATAGTGCTGTGTGTAAGGCTCTGAGCTCTTTCTTGTGTTACTGAACCTCAACGCACCCACAGATGAATCCAAGGTTCACGCTGAAGAACTACAGTTCTTTGGATCCCAGCTTGAACACTGACTTTCAAACACACGTTTTTATAATTTGATAGAGAATATCTTTTTTATTTTATTGTTGCAGGGTTTCATTCGAATTACATGCTGTCAGAGCTGCCATGTGGAGTTTCACATCAATTGTTGGAAAAAACTCAAAGCTGCCTCATTTGCTGATAAGAATGATAAGGTAAGAAGCAAAAATGGGTGATTTGCAACACACATCATCAGAAATTCTGAGGGTTTTTTTTACCCTGCCCCTTCTCCTCCCTCAGGACTTTCTTCAGGATGGGTGTTTCACTCCTGACTGTTCTGGTAGAATCTGTCATATTGTAATATTTGGCTCAACTGGACTTATTAAGTGTAAGGTGGGTGTGTTCAGAAACACAGCAACTTTAGAAATGTGTTGCCAATTTAAGTTTTTAATTTAACTTTGTCTTTTACTGTTTAGTTTGAATCAACTATTCCTAAAAACAAACCTCCTGTGCGATTGAGAGTTAAACAGAAATGCACAAGGTAAGCGATATATTTGAAATACCAACTAATTAGTACCTGGCCTGGATCTCTGTAATGTGATTGTAATGTCTTTTTACAGTCTTAAAAAGTTGAAATCTAAAGAGGATCGAAAGCAAAGGAGGAAACAAATGATGAAAGTAGCTGCTTCTGTCACCAAAGCTGAGAATGACTTAACATCAGAGGAGGATAAGGACCATAGAGAAACACAGAAAGGTATTGGACAATCAAATTGAATGCCAGCTTTGATATAACAATTGTATGCCGTCGTAGTGTATGAAATACTTCAGAATTAAAGAATAGTTATTTATGATCAGGAGCTAATAATACAACTGACAACTGGCTCACTCCTTGCCTCACACCCCTTCCCTCTCTCTCTGTTTGCATTTTATAACACCCAGCATCGCCCAAGGATTACATTGTATATGAAGATCGTGTTTTACGTCAAATTCATGAAAGCAGAGAACTTTTTAGGGATGAAATTATCAATATTTCCACCATGCTGATGTGCCTGAGGCCATGGATGGAGCGTGATAAGGCTAAGGGTCATGCAATTGTCCAGGCAGAACCTAATACTTTGATGGAACTGGTGGATCTGCTTTTGGAGGTGCGCAACCGGGTCTGGGCACGACTTTTTGTTCATAAACTCTGTGACTGCCAAAACATCAAACCCAAGCTTCACAACTGGGCTCAGCAACTTGAAAGTGCTGGTAAGATCCTTAAAACTGATGGCTGATTTAGCACCCTAGTTTGTGTCCTGTAATGTTACCATTCTGAGATACAAGCTGCAACAGATTGATTATTAAAAAAACAGATTTAAAATACAGCGCAAGGTGTGACTTTCAGATATTTACCTTAGTAATCAGATCTTTACTGTAGTCTCCTGTAGACATGTGTTCTAGATTGTATATTGTTACACGTAAAATCAATCCACAGGATCTTTCACTAGTATGATTTGTTGCTTACAAACCCATTTATTTTTTCTCTCTGTTGGACAGGTCTAAAAGCTGCAGAGAAGTTTATTGATTGCTATGGTGATCGCCTGGAGGAGTTGGATCTAACTTCCCTGCTCACATTCTCTCCACTACAAGATATCCTTATCGAAAAGTTTGGCACTATTCCGGAACTGTTTGACAACACGGGCTTGACTGTGATAGACTACCTCCGACAGGCCCCTCCTCAAGAAATGCGTCTGTTCATCTGGACTCTGGAGGAGCACAGAGAAAGCTACCCCACCTGCACTGCTGCCCTTGATGAATATTTTGAAATGGGTGTGTATTATAGAGAGGTATTTGGCCAAAGACATTGAAAAATGCTCATTAATTGTGTGCAGTAATTTCCCCCCTTTCTGTTTTAGATGGTATACGTTTAGTGATCAAAAAGACTGAGAATGATAAACAACTAGTGAGTATTGTTCTAGAAAGCACAATTACAATTGATTTATACTATCACTATTCCACATGCTAATATGCTATGCATTGTTTCATCATCTAGAATTCCCTTTATAAGAGTAAAAGTAAAAATCGTAGAAAGAAGCAGAAAGAGCCTAAGGTAAGTAATATACCGAACTAATAATAAACACTGTTCAGCTCTTTTATAGAGGAGTTGATTCTGAAGGTGAATTTGTTTCCTTGTATTTCTCAGTCTGTTATTGTTCTGTCGGGGATGAGAAGTGGACTCCTAAGAGATGAAGAGGATGAGGATATTTTTTCAGAAGACGATTCATTGTAATATGCATTCATTTGCTTATTGCTCAATACAGGTTTTACAAAAATTGTGCTGAATTTTTTAGCTCCTCTTCTCTTTACAGGATGTTGCTTGATGGCACTGATCCTTTTAGTGTCCCAGAACATTTGAGGGAACAAGTAGCTGAGTTTGAGGGTCAATATTACGGCTCAGGACGCTTGAACCACTATAAGAGGTTTTTGGACAACAGCGCAGATCGTACCAAAGAGAGTTTATATGAGTAAGTACCTATGAAAATAATTGGTGCTGAATGCTGTAGCATTACAATTTTATGATGAGTGCTTGTGATGTGAAGATGAAGATTTAAATAATCAAATTTAATTTTTTTTCCATTTTTGCAAAATCCAAGAACATTTTGGGGTATTTTTTGTCTATATTCCATTACTTTTGTAAATGTTTTTTTTTTTCCTCGAAGACGAGTGCTGTCAAATCTGACAGTCTGTTTTATTAACTTTTCCTGTTTTCTCAGCTACTTTGCCCAGATATTAGAGGAACATGGCCCTCTACACGCATCTGACCCGTTATTTGTGGGCGAGCTGGAGAACTTTCCAATTGAGGCTCACCAAAAAATTGATGCAGCTGGAGGGCTTGAAGCTTTTCTCCTTGAATCACTCAGATTTGTCATGACCGACAACCTTATTGGACTAACCAAGCATGCGGTGTCTTTGCAACACAATGTGGCTGATGAATCAATCACAGACTGCTTCTCTCAAATTTACAACAGTGAGAATATTGAATCACAAAGATCCTCCCATCTCAACCCCACAGCCAAAGAGTTTTTGCCTCAGTTTGAATGTTTTAGTTTGAGTGACAATAATGCATCATATGATGGTCTTGGTCTTTGTGATGATGCTGATATCCAAGGATTGGTACTTTCTGAATCACATAACACACTACCTGGACCATGTCGGACGCTTCCTGATCCATATGATTTTAGTGATCAGATATCTCATAATTTTGCTTTTACAAGTTCACCACAAGATATGGATATGTTTGGAACTCTAAATGATCAAGAGGATAATTATCCTAATCCTGAATATCTTCTCAACACATCTTTAAAAGACTGCATCTATAACTCAACGGCTCTCACTTTAGGTATTAGTGAAATTAATGTGAACATTGAAAACGAAAGAGGACAAACCCTTTTAGGAAATATTTCTGACAAGGTCCAAAGGCCTGAGACCAAAACAGTTTCTGTGCAGGTAAGAATTTGTAAATAAATATTTTACTCTTCAAAATTACTTTTTAAATGATCTGTTATTGGCTAAATTTAATACTCCCATTTATTTTCCTTTATTACAGACTCTAGGATATAACAAAAATACTAAAGATGATGTTGCTGTTAACACAGAACCATATACTTTGTTTGAGAAGAATAAAGTGAGTTTATCAACAAAATCACATTTTAGCTGTTTATTTTAATCATATTAACCATCCTTTTACACATGGACCTGAGAAACAGAAACTGCCTTGCAGTTGCAAAATCTGCATTTAATGGAATTTGACCTTCAGTTATTTTGACTTTAAGTAGGAAGTCGTAGCAGAGTTTATCAGCATTAGCGTCTTAACAGTCTCAAACACGTCCTTTTTTTTATTTCAGGGTGATATGACCCAGAAAGAAAAAAACAGTATAACATTTGAAAAACGTATCCAGAATATGAAAGACACACTTGAAATTCTCCATCAGCAACGAAAAGAAAAAGCTTCTGTTCTTGAAGCGGAAGTGAAGGAAATCCAGCACAAAATAGAGGTAGAAAATCTTACATTGGGCTTTATTATGGGCCTCCATATTTTGAACACCAACTTAATTTTAACTTTGTTTTTATACACTACACATTTCTAACCAGATCACAAAAACAGAGCTCAGTTTATTCCAACAAAAGCTTGAGGAGGAAATTCGAAAAGATCAGCAGGAGAAGAGAGACAACCAAGAGACACTAAAAACCTTAAAGGGGGAGATCAAAGAATTGGAGGATTTGCGGGAGAGGTGAGATTACAAGAATATGGGGGAAGGGAAATGACAGAAATAAGAATTCCAGTATAAATGGGTCAATTAATGTGCAAAGCCTTTCAGAGTTTTCTGTATCAGAAATTCAAATGATCTGGTGTATTCTTATGTTTTAGGGGCACATGTTCTTTCGCCGAATAATTTATTATATGCTGTTGTTATTGTGTGTGTGTGTGTGTGTGTGTGTGTGTGTCTGCCTAGCTATTCCAAGCAAATTCGGGATAAGAATGTGGAGTTTCAAACGGAGCTGAATCATTTCCTTGAGAAGAGGTAAGTACTAACATGTTTTGGGTATATAGATGTTGTGGTTTAATGGTCTTAAGATAACTTTTTTTAATATAATGTAAATCACGTCATGGCTTGTAGCTAAATCACTACATCACTCACTCACAGTTGTGTTGTATAACAAATGGTATTTCTCACATGATCGTTCACATTTAGGGACTTCCCCACAAGGGGGTGATAACGTGTCACAGTGCGTCCTTGTTATCTGCTTAACCCTGGTTTTAAATAGAATCAAACTAGATGTGAGGTTGCAGTGATAAACATGAAGAAAGGTGATGCCTGTATTAATGCTCAGCATAGAGGGATGTAACTTTTATGTTCTGAAGGCGTGTCTCAACTGGGGTTTTATAATCCAACAGTAATCAGTCTGCAGCTGAGAAGATGAGTTTGGAGGATGAGATCAAGAGATGTAGAGATCTGTGTGCTAAAGCAACCAGTCAATCACTAACAGCACAGGTAGGAGCCCTTTTCATGTTGTTCCAGTTCTGCTGGGGAAAAAAATTTATGGATCAGATTTATGTCTCAGGTTAATTTGTTCCAGTGACTGTGTTCCTTTTATATTTAGCAAAAATGAAGTTTTCTAGTGAGTACTTCAGATCAGATTGTCTTTAAGTCTTTATTTTCAAGTTTTAAAATTGACATCCAAATAGGCATTCATACTAATTTAATGAAGGCAAAGGTAAAACTGATATACTTGAGCTATCTGCTGTCAGCCACATTTATTTATTGAATTTATTAGAGAAGCTCTAAAACTCTGTTGTGTGTGCAGTAGCACACTGTTCATTACAAGTTTCTTCACTACTCTGAATTTTGTGGGCTTTAGCTGTCTGTCCTGCAAAACAGACGAGAGGTTGGGTTGCGTGGTTTGAGGAAGTGCGTGTCAGACGGGAAGGCTATTCTACAAAACATGACTGAGGTGTCAACTAGGTAATATTAAATGCAACAAATATTTTTTTTAATAAAAAGAAACTGGTAAATGCTGTTCTAACTGATGAAAAAAGAAAAAGGGGAGGATGATACATCGTATCATGAATCAATGACTCCCCTGCCTGTCTTCTCCACTGTTGTAACAGGTATCCATCTGGAGGCCTCGTCTCCACAATCGAAGCCTGGAAGTCATGTGTGCAGGAAGCTGAGCAGAAGATTGCCATAACAGAGGTCAGATTTGAAATACATGTCGAAGCATATTTTTGGTTATAACTATTAAATGTGGGCTGATATTTGTAAAGATTATCTGCTCTCTGTTCAAACCAGATGCTGCACATACTAACACAAGTAAATTCCTGTATTTTTAGGCACAATATGAAGAACAGGTTGAGCAAGTGAAAAGAGGTACCAGACTGTGCTCTCTTTCTCCAGTCTCAGTACCCAGTGCTCCTGCTCCTCCACCTGTACCGGTAAGAGTCGACAAAAGCTGGTTAATTTATTGATTGATTGATTATGGGGGACTTGAATGAGTAAGAGTCTGCCCACAAAAAAATCTTATAATTAAATGCATTCAAGAAAATCACTGGAATGAGTATTTTTAGATATTTTTTTCAAGTGTAGGGACTAACTGCTAAATTATGAACTTAAATTAACATTTTGCTTCAATTTGCTGGGCTCTTGTGACAAACTGTAAAGGGTATGCCAGAACTAATTTTACAGTGACTTGTTTTAACATCTGGTTTTGTTTCTACAACTCTTTTTTACATCAGGCATGTTGCAACCATGACATATTAACTGACAGATATTTTACATTTAAATTATTGGGATTTTGATTGTTATTGTTGCCCTAATGACTAACAAATCAGTAACACCAATGCTGGAACATGTTTTGTGAGACTTGTAGCTTTTTGTATGTGCCTTAACACATATGATGATGACCCATCCAGAAAACTTATATTTGTGATAGCCAAAAACTATGAATAGACTTATGCAATAGACTTTTCTATTTTATTATAGACCTTGTAATGTTGTGTATTGAACAAAGTGTTTGTGAGAGGAAATGTGTACTTTTGCAGATTAGACTTGGTGAGGGGGGTTCTGTGGTGGTGTACTCTGTCCCAGGGATTGAGCCATCCCCAGGGTTACATCCACCAATCCTGCGCCCTCCTCCAGGCTTTGGCCCTATGTTTCTACCCCCTCTCCACATCTTAAGACCAGTCTTGCCATGCAGCATAGAGCTGGGCCAGACAGTAGCAGCACAAATGCAGAAAAGCCCAATGAGTCAAGAACAGGTAATCATAGACTAACATGGGAAAGGTCCAGATGAAGTCATTTGATTTAGTTGAATTGGTGTTGTGTCACACCACTATAATGGCTCTATAGACTTGGTACCATCTGCTTAGTCTGTTCTCAAAGATTACACAAGATAAAGACCTCTGAATTTATGTTGAAAAGTGGATCAATTCTAGTAAATTACTTATAGACATTGGAAGGGTATACATAGTACGAATGCACCAATACATCCCTGACATTTTCTATTACTAGACGTGAACTCCGAAGCTCCTAATTAAAAATCTGTATATATATTTAATTAACTAGCAGAGCACAATGAGGATGTGTTCAGATTTATCAGTTTTGTTTTGATCAGGTGGGTCTGGGTCAGTTGCTAAACTAATTCAATTTCTTTCAATATTCATGCAAAAAGAAACAAAGGCATTGAAACTAACCAAGCACAGGACGTGAGGTCATAAGATGTAACATTCGTGCTGCAAGTAAACAGAGCATGTTAGAAACAAACTGAGCTGAGGACAAACCTCCTAAAATCTTCTGAGCCTCTTTGGTTCGTACTGTGGAGAAATGTCTGGCACTTTTTTTCCCCTCCCCCCTCCTCATCCCCCTCTCTTTACTTTTAAACAAATTACTACCTCTTGCTGATTCCAATTGGTAAAAATACCAGTTAAACACAACCTGGATAAGTGCATTTAGCCCAGCTGATGACTCTTGAGGCCTGGTCCGCAAAATAAAGCATTGCTTTGTTTATTTTAAATATACTTAATTTGGTTCAGTTGTGTCAGTGTGAACAGACCAATGGAACTTTTATGTCTGGCTTTTATATTGACAGACCGCAGCAGCTTGTAGAGAAATGCTTCGCACTTGTCACATTTACAAAAAACGATATCCAAGTATGCCTGTAATGTGGTCATTCATATTTATTAACTGTATGAGAGTATTTGATGTGTATTATATTTTAGGAGGGACAATGCCCTATTTGTTTAATAAATATTTGTTAATATACGTGCCAGTCCCAAGAGTATCATTTTGTAGGGCCTGCTTGGTACGTTCTGCATGCATTGGGAACCCACTCATAACACCATTAACATGAACTTTAAGCATCTTTATGTTTGACTTCTACCTTTTCATTGCAGGCCTTTTTACATGCATTACCCAGTATGAAGCCAGTCCCGCAGCAGTTCCCTGTGAGACATATGACACCACATGCACAATATGGAGCTCATCAGCAACCTGTTAGATCCCAAACATACTCAGCAGTGAACAGGCCCCCAATCCAGCCAGCTGAGAGAGCCCCACACACACTTCCAGCACCAAGTGCTCCTATGACTCTAACAGAGGCTCCTCAGAGACCACCTGCTCCTCTGGCACCTGCAGCTCCTAGGGCTCCAACACCAGTTCAGCAGCACCTTGGTGTGTTTGATAAGATTGTAGACCGACTCCACTCCATGTTCCCTCACTATAGCAGGTGAGAAGCACACATACACACACAGATAGGCAGATTGCTATGCTAATGTTTAGACAAGCAGTAAAAAGCTGTTGATGTTTTCAGTCAGTTCAGAGTTAAATTCTGATACGGACAATGTATTAAATCTAACGCTGCATTTACACTGCTCCGTCGACGCACCACAACATATATCCCACTAATTTTCAATGGGAAGCGTCGGTTCCATCAGACGGTGTGTCACGTCAAGATTGTGGGATGTGGTGCCTCGAAAAGTTGAGCTGAAATGAACGTTATGCAAATCAATGCCATCCTAAATGTATGTGTTTCTTACAGGCCTGTCATAGGAAAGTTCATTCAGGAGGTCCGTACTGCCAATGGCAGCACTTTGAACATGCTGACATACGAAGATGTGATCAACAGAGCCGCACAGCTAATCCTTGACCATCAAGAAGGCTCACGAGTGAGAGAACAGCTATTTATCTTAAATGTGTAGTTCAAAATTGTATTTGTAAAAAAAAAAAAAAACCTTTTTAGAGAATTCAAACATTTCCTCACCATTCGCTAGCTCTCCACACTCTGTTTGCATGCTCAAAACCAGTCTAATGTGTTTACAAAGCCCCAGTGTCTGTAAACGGATGAAAAATCATACTGGTCTGGTATGTCTCTCCCTCTATATCTCGCCCACCCTCAAACTGCATCTGCAGTTGTTTTAGACAATGGAGAGCGCACAAACCAAAATTTGGGGGGAAAAAAGTACTTATTTTTGCTGTTTAGGATCACTTAAGGTGGAAATGTCTCTGAACTTGGGGGCGAGTTGAACTTTAGCCACGTACAAACAACTGTTATTTCCCTTTAAACTTACCGTTCCATTTTAAAAGAAGTGGAGCTCAGCGCTGCACTTCTCCACATTTGTAGACGTTCGCTTTAATACTTTCCATATTTCTGATGGGTGGCTATAGTTTAAAAACTTTACAAACTTTTTAGATTCATGTCTTTCTTGAAGGCACATAATTCTCTTTTTAAATAAGTTATGCACTAATCTTAGCCAATTTTAATAAGATATTAATGCTGAGGTAGTAAAGCTCAACCCCATATGATGGTAGATAATGTGTGCAAAATTTTTTGAGCTCAGTACTAGAAGCTGATACTTCAGCTGAAGTTGTTTTATTTTACTTATTTATTTAATTAATTATTTTACTGAAGTTGACATAGTTTTACTTATGTAAATGTATTGGGTGAAGGCAGCTACTCTGCATACACTCCTACATAAATGTAATAGTGCCATGTATGTAATAGTTCTTTCATAAATTATTTAAAGTATTCCCAACATTTACAGAAGATGACAACCTACACCAACAACGAGGGCAACTCTCTTCTACATATAAAATAGGTTTTGTTAAATATTGGATTTTGTGTGTGTAGGAACAGATAAGTTCAGTGGGTGGGGATCCAATTGGTGTGAGAGAGAGTGCAGTGCCAAGTCCGACTCCTGTAGACTCCTACAGGGCCTCTCCAACTCCTCTACCTGTGCATGTGTGGAAGAGTGTGTCCTCTCATCATCGCAGCAGCTCTAAAGCGGTAAGATTCCACCTATGCTGACAACTGTGCTAACTCACACGCTAATATACAGCTCAGCACTCATCCTCATTCTTGGATATAGTCTAATACTTCTAACACAGTAGGAATGGCTCACTGGTTACATTTATATCCCTATTCTCTGCTTTTTTTATATTCTAGTTGAACATGGAGGATCCTTGTATTATCTGTCACGATGATATGGCTCCTGAAGAACTGTGCGTTCTGGAGTGTCGCCATAGCTTCCACAGAGAGGTATGAAACATGAATCACTAACTTAGTTATCGTCACATGAATCAGAGATGTCAGTAAAACGTATGAATCTTAAACTGTCCAGTATGTCTGGAAAACCTTACAACAAAGGCAGAATGTGTGAATGAGAGTGTAGATGATTTTTTTTTTTTTTTTTTTTTTTTTTTTTTTACATCCTCCTTAATGGATTTTATTTAAGGGGTTTTTATTATGAGTGTAGAAGTTTTCTGAGAAGGTCAAGCTTTGAAAAGCACACCTAATTAAACCTGACGTTCACAATTGTAATTGTAATTTTTTTTTTTTTTTTTTTTTTGGGCCATTCACTGACACCGGGACTTCATAACCACATTAGACCTTTTTCAAACAAGCAGCATCTCTATCCAGTATTATTAGGCATTCTCTCTCTGCTTATGACAGTAAAAAGATATCTGGAGTTTTTTTTTTTTTTTTTTTTTTTTTTAGACAACATAGAGAAATCCAAACGTTGAAAAGCATGAACTGAGATGAGGACATTACTCACGCTGTTTTGGATTATTTAATGTGGAGATAATCTCCAAATAACTGCATGAAATTAAACACAGTGCCACAAAACTAAAAAAACTCCAATTAAATGTGAGTTTCTGTGGTAATTTAAGCAGTGAGTAAAACTTACAGATGAGGTAAACTTCAGCCAAATACAAACGAGATTTTTTTTTTCCTTCCCCCTCAAACATACTGTTCCACTTTAAAAGGCTGAGCATCTGAATGTAAACACTCCAGAGAGAACTGCAGTTCCCCACAATTGTAGCCATTCCCTTTAAGTCAGGTGTGTAGAGTGCTGGAAGATTAAAAAAAATGAAAAATATGGGTTTGAAATAATATTTAAAAGAATGTGTAAGGCCTGCAAAAGAACAAGCTTGATCAGACTATGTACAAAAGACAATGGGGTCCAACTGAATTTTAACTGTACTCCCCACCTGCACATTAATGATATTCTGTCAAATAAAAACATTGTAATGTAAGCTTGAGTGTTTGAAAGCTTGGAGATGTCTGAAAAAAAGTAATTGTAGTTATTTGTACAGTAAAAAAACATCCTGTACATTCTTATTCATAAACACATAAAAGGATTGTGTTGTAGTTTCAGCTGATTTCAGATGACAATTTTTTATTTTGGTTTGTTTGTTTGTGTAGTGTATAAAGTCATGGCTGAAGGAGCAGAGCACCTGTCCTACATGCAGAGAGCATGCACTTCTACCTGAGGACTTTCCTATGTTGCCTGGGCGACATCGCAGAGGACATGCACCTGCAGCATCCTTCTCCTAAACACAATGCCTGTACATGTGCCCATATACACACTTAAGTGCAGTTGGACCAGAACCATGTAATTCAATGTGCCTCTTCCCATTAATCATGCAATATGTCTTTTGTTATTTAAGCATCCAGATAATTACGATTTGTCAATTAAAATAGTTTAGATTTTGCTCTTCTGTACTTGCATCAAAGTGTGTTAACTTCTTTGTACTCTGGCATCATTAAGGACCAATAAGTTCTTTGTTGAACAGTTTGTTTTAATGGTTGCTTGTTTTGCAGGTTGTTACATTATGATCTTAAGATATGTTTACCAATTTAATTTGAGTATCTCTCTCGCTCTCTTTTAATATTTTAAAATTTTTTTGTTTTTGTTTTAGTAAATATTATAGGAAACAAAATATTTATTTTTTTTTCACACACTTTACATTTTTGTTTGGACCTTAACCCTTTACAAGAGACATAGTGTTTGTGCATGACTGTAATTAAGACTTGGGGAAAAGTCACTCCTTTTTGTTTGTATTTTTATTTGGGCTGTCCTTAAAGAATACCTGTATTAAAATAGAGATCAGGTTTCAGAGTGTGTCTAAATATAGTGCCAAAGTTTGACTGCTGCTACTATTATTAGTGTGTGACTACATCTTTAGAGAGACTGGAATTCTCAAGGTTTATTTTTCCCTTCTAATTTTAGATCAGTCATACTGGATGTCTTTCTAAATGTGTTTAATATTAGAAAGCAGAATACCTGGCATGCATCTGAGCAATGCAGACAGTTTCTTACAGCACATCCACCTTTTCACATTCATCTGACCACAATGAAACAATTAAACATGTTACACATGAGCTTTAAATAAATATTTACCATGTGATAGACACATTCAGTTGGGAGGAAGAATTTTTGTAAACTAAGTAGAAAACTCCTGCAGTAATTAATTTTTGAAATCTACATGACTATGATCTAAGGACCGTCTCTTATCCAAGAGTTTAATTTGAATTTCATAGAACAAAAGAAGCTAGGATACTACAAGGGTTTGAGAACTATTAATCACGTAGAAACATGATTTTCGTATCCCTATGATGCTGATATTTAAGCAGACCTTGTTCTTGTTATAACACATGGTTCAAATGTCATTGGGCTTCTCTGTCAATAGTTCATTGCAAGCCAGGAAAAACCCATGGTCAGTTCATAAAAGTCTTCCAGAAAACAGATGATTCTTCAGGTTCCACTCTTATACTCTACATAGCTTCAAAGGAAAGTTCTCAGTTATTAAATGGTCATCATGAAGTACGATCACCACGTTCACCTCAAACTCTGAGAATAAAGTAGAAGGAGAAAGGAATTTTAGTCCTATGTTTTAGAGTAGCAATATATACACAAACATGTGCTTTAACAAAATTACAGCCAGGACTTAACACATTTTGTTATACATTGAAGTAATGGAACTCACCAACTTTAAAATTTGTGGTTTCGAGTGTAGGGCAAGTGAAGAGCCTGGGGAACACCATGTATATAGGGATGGGTAGTCCATGACACACATCACCCTCTGCAATCTGGATATTCTGAATCTCTGTTGCGTCCCTGGCATATCCCTCAGCACAACCTTTAAGCAGGACAACATTGGACAACTTATTCTGGTAGACGCTTGGCTTCAAAATTTAGCATAAATACTCAAATGTGTTTCTTTTCAGCACATGAGATGTAAACTTAAAAAAAGGTACGGCTCAGTCTCAATGCATAAACCTATGCCCTGCAAATGTTACTGTTAAATTATTTTACCATTTTGAGTGTTAAGTGTTGGCTAGAAAGGTATGAAGTGCCCCCAGCCCTGGATCTATTTCTTGGAATGATGGACCCCCATCCTGTACCTTTGTAATGATCTGGGTTGGCATTTGTGTTCCAGGAATAACCAAAACAAATGTAATGTTTAGGTGGCTGAATGTTATCAAATCCTCACAACAATCTTGCAATCATCTTGTCTAAAGCCTTCCTTAAAAAAGGCAATTCCTTCAGTAAAATGGGACGAACACAATTTAAAAAAAAAAAAAAGCACTGGGTGTGCTTGTGGTAAACGTTTGGCCCCAGCGTGTATGATGGAAATTATATACATGTTAATGAAGGGTGTAAACAAGCCAGTAATGTCCTAAAAAGCCCCAAATTGACACCTGCAAGAAACAAAAGTAGCTGTATGTGTGCATTCTCCTCACCGCAGGTTTCTACACGGACTAGCTGCAGCTCGATGCTCTTGATGGCGACCTCTGAACTTTCCACCACCAGCTCCCCTGTGAGAGGCTGCGTGATCACACAGTTAGTAGCATCCAGGTGGCCTCTGATCAGAAACTTCGGAAGAGAACTCCTCTATGGAAATAAAAATAATAATATACAGTAAGGATTAAGAATTATATCACTAACCTTTATGAGGGTCAAGGTGGGTCTGAAGCCTCCCTGGCATTACAGGGTGGGAACAAGGCAGGGAACACACCCTGGACAGGGCACCAATCCACACACACAGTCACTCACTCACACACACTACAGTGAAGTGGTTATGTTACTGATTCACTGTCAGTAACTTACACAAGCTCAGGTTCTCAGACAGATTAAATGAATATTCTAATATAACCCTCACCTCTTTTACATTTTGCAGTGTCTCTGGTGTGATGGTGAAATCGACTGGACTCGGCTGCACTTTGGATTTCTGGGGCTGGTGAATGTGACAACAGATAAGAATTAATGGACACACTTGATTAGGTGTTTTAGCTTTGCCTCTAAAATTATTGGCAGACATGAGAAGTGTAGTCATAACGTCATCAGGCTCTTACCTGACAATGCAGCATAAATTCACAAGTCTTGCTCAAGTCTTTTGCCAGCAGAGGGCGCCTCATGTCACACCGGAGAGTGTACTGAAGACAGAGAAACATATGACACTGCTGTCCGGGGATGATGAAGATCTGTCTCTACATTACACTCCATACATTTGTTTCATGCGTTTCTCCATGTACTGTACATGCACACATTGTAGTTCTAAAATTGCAGACAGTAGCCCATCAGTTGCTCTGCATGCTGTGTTAGCAAACCTTCAATTATAGCAAACCAATCTATTCTTCCATGGTCAACGGGTACTGTATGGATGGTGGATCATATGCACTGCTGTGGTAAGACTGAAATGGTGCTATATTTGCGTGTGTTGATCAGACACAGCAGTGATGCTAGATCACTAATCACTGATGAACCGGGTGAAAGGGTGCTAACAAAGTACATGGTGTCTGCAATTGTAGAGCAACAAATTGCAACAATATGCTAAGGAGTGCTGATAAAATGAACGAAGGAGTGCAGAAACAAAGATTATGGTAATGTTTAAGCAGATCTGTGCATATTTCCTGTACTTTGAAAGAATGAATTACAGTAATAAGTGGCAAAGCCTTTCAGAATAAGCCTTCATGAATAAATGCAATTACCTGAATGTTGACAAAAACACCATGATATGTCTCATACAGTATTTTATTTCCTTTGGCTTGCAATGGGAACTCAAAGGGAATCTCTGTTTTACCACCAGGGACTTTTCCTGGTTTAGATACTTCAATGTTACTGCTGATGAGCTGAATCGGCTGTGGACGAAAATAAATAAATAAATAAATAAAGACACTTAAATATTACCAGGATAGCAACAACATTTGCCATCAGAATTTTAAATGGTAAAAATGACAATATTACATGGCAATTAAATGTTAAAAATAAACAATAATATATTTATAAGGCAGAACTAGAGGTTGCAATAATACAAGGGGAAAATATAAACATTTTAACATTTTGTGTGTGTTTATATTCCCCTTGCGAGCATAAATGTGAAACTCTTGAGCACAGAGAATAGTTGCAAGTGCACTGTTCATAATGTCTTTTTTTCCATTCTCACATATGTTTTCTCCTTTCAATTTTAATGTTTTCCTCATCCCTCAGCTGCTTTCTGCCAGTTTCTGTCAGTGAATACTATTGGTTGATGTCCCCTGGTTTTGTGACTGCATGCCTAATATGAGAAGCCTTCTCCAGAAAGCATTTGCACTTTTTGGTCATTCATGTTTGGTATTGAAATGGGTGATTTGATCTGTTTGCAATGTGCAGTACCAAATTAGGGGGCAGCACACCAACAGAGATTATAAAAGGAAGAGGAGACAAGTCACTATTTGAGACAAGAACATAAAGCTTGCATCACTCAACAAGGGTCACACCATGTTGATCCACACAGTGATATGTAGCACTGATCCATGTGCTACTTATTATTATTATTATTTGAAGTCTTACTGTAGCCTCTACTTTTGGGTTTCAATGTCTCTCCTTATTTAAAGCCTGGTATTTTATGACTGCAAACACCTGCCAGTGTTACCAAGATGTCTGCCCAGTGGACAGACTTTCCTATAAGGACTTTGACTCCAACATCTGCCATATCCCAGTCCAGAATGGAGTCCTCACCTTCACAGAATTGTAGAATGCTTCGAACACCCCGACACTTTTGGAGCTGAGCTGCAGGTTCACAAGTCCTTCCATGGTAAGAGAGATGCCCTGGTGTTGAACTGCTTCTTTACTGGTGATCACCACCACTCCAGCCAGCACCTCCTACACATCACAAATATAGACATTTGTGCAAATATTTCAGTTGAAAGGCTTTTGCTCTCTGAATCTTACTGAATTCCACTGCTGAAGGGATTCATGACCAGTTTGCATGTATTTTACCACATGTTATCAACATATTTACCACTCTAGTGGACATTAAACAATGGGTGAGCTTTATCAAATTCGAAATGATTTCTGTTGCATTAATGATATTACAAGCATAGCTATGAATTTACTATAATATCCTGCCTGCAGATCAACATCTCCATCTACAATACTTTTTTGCCATGGCCATTTCACTGTGTTTATTGAAGGTGCTTATTTTTATGTATTAATTTAAACTGTATGATCAACAAAAATGTTGTGGGTAAGTAATTTAATTATTTTTAGATTTAAAAGTCAGGAAACAGCACAACTGATTCAGCTTTTTTATTTTTTAAATACTGAGGATGATTCATTGTGGCTTAGGTAAGCTAAACTGAGAAATCCCATCTCCCAAGCCTGTTCTTATAACAAGAACACCAACAATATCTGCTGTTAATACAACAAATCTAACACAACTTAAATGGCAAAGTTTCATAATTTAACATCACAAAATAAAACACTGTATGTGGTACTTAGTATTATTATATATTGTTGTACATTTTAAACTGTTCCTTTAAAAGTACAGTCTACATTTTCAGGCTCCGAGGGAAAACCTTGTGTTTGTTATTAGGCATAAAAATTGTTCCAAAACAGATGACACATATTATGACATTGTTTGAATCACAGGACATTACTCACAATTTAAATTACCTTTCAAGGTCTTGTAATAAGAAGAATGCATTTTTGAATGACAAGCTTCAAATTACTGAAATAGCTGTAACACTTGTAATAAATGCTTTGCAACTGATGGTCAGTCCAGCAAACCATAATCCTATTCAGACTAAAGACCAGTAACTGAAGAATCATTGTCTAATAGGTAAGACACACAACAGAAATGAACCAGCACGTAATTGGGTGGTGCCTAAAACCATCCTCTTCACAGACATTTATCAGACAATTACTTCAGTAAAAATCTAAAAAAGCATGTGTACACCACCTGTATTTAAGAAAATCCGTGTTGCCTTTTTTCCTTAGTAAACTATTCCTGTAAACACTAAGTAAAGTAGAAAAACAGCAAGAGACACAGCTGCAGCTTCAGGAAACAGGAGAGTTCTAACTTCACTATCTACATACAGCCTCCACACATCAGACTTCCAGTTCAACGTTTATTCTTCCGTTTCTGAATCATTATGATCGAAAATATCAGAATAAAACTCGAAGGTAAAAGTACAGGACCTGAGGTTTATTTTCTGTCATATTATTCACTGTAGTATCCTGTATTAGACTCTAAAATAAGCTGTGGCTCGGTTTCTGAAGCACGAAACTGGAGAAAATAAGAGTCGTTTCCTACACAGTCTTATTGATATAATGAAGTGTGCAGTTACCCCTTCGTGGTACACTTTGTTCGCACGCTTGAGTTTTAAATCCAAAGTAACGCTCATTTTGAATGTTTTAAAGAAGAGCTGCAACTGTTCTGACTCTCTTCCTCGTTGACTGAGCCATGTGATGAGGGTCATATGACTCAGCCGCCGATTCTGCGCAGGAGCGGACAATAAAATTAAACATAACACAAAACAAAGAAATAGAATTAAATAAACATGCCCAAATATGTTTTGGACATGTTTTTACACGCATTAATATATATATAAAATTACCAAATTGATTTGGATATATCCTCTGCTGTGGTTTTATCTACACTGCATAAAATGCTCATTAAACAAGTTAAGAACACATTTTCAAATCCATCCATCCATTATCTGTAACCGCTTATCCAATTTAGGGTCGCGGGGGGTCCAGAGCCTACCTGGAATCATTGGGCGCAAGGCAGGCCAATTTTCAAATCATCATAGAATTTTATCTACTTTTGCCTTTTAAGGTACCCAAAGTGTACCTGCAAAAAAATAAATGGAAAGCATGAACAACTCTGTTCATTGTTGGTTGAGAGAGAGCGAGAGAGATACTTGGAGTTTGTGGGTTCAAGTCCTGCTCTGGGTGGCTGTCTGTGAGGGGTTTGTTATCCAAAAACACACGTTAGTAGGTAAATAAATTGGAGATTCAAAATTCCATATGTGTGAGTGTGCGAAGGACTGGCACCCCCTCCACGGTGTGTTCCTGCCTTGCGCCCAGTGATTCCGGGTAGTCTCCAGAATGAATGAATATTTATTGCAGCATTTCATTTAAATGTAACAAACCATGCCTTTTACATAATAAATAAAAACAATTATATACATAAAATACAAACTGGCCCTTCAACTGTAACCAATCTCTTCCACTTTCTAAAAGAATTTGCATTACAGAGTGAAAATGTGAACATGCCATGGACTAAGGCAGGCGTGCTGTTCTGAAGCTATATTGTCTGCTGTAGTGAAGTGGCACCTAGTGTTGATGTGCCAGGGATAAATAAGAAGGGCCTAACAGGACAGGTGTCCCAAATCGGCTCTTTTGGAATTGACTCCCTATAATGTTCCTTTGGGAGGCGATACCATCAAGACCAGCACACTGAAAATTCACACTATATTTTATAACAAAAAAAAAATAAAGTAAAAAACAATAAAGTCGTGTTTACTCTGTGGATTTTAATGCATAATAAAGAGGAAATGCTATCCAGTGTGTATCCCTGTTACACATGTAAACCAAACTAAGCTTCTTTTCTCTATTTGATTATGTTTCATGATTTAAACAAGCCCAGAAACTCAAAATTGTATGTGTTTTGGTAGACTCTGTTATGGCCATTTTGTATCTAGTGTTAGTCCTCAGATTTCAAAACAGCAGCTCATTTGAAAGTTGAGAGAGAAACGTTAGGGGTGCAGATTTTTGAATGTCAGTATACTCTGCTAGTAGTAATATACAAACATGTACCACATAGTGCCCCTAAAAAAATCATTGCTGATAGCCCATAGCATTAATTGTTGTACTAACCACAAAACAATTTCTGTTTTTAACTCCCATTTTGGATTACTGAGACAAATATATTCAATATTTATCAGTGTTACTGTGGAACAAACAATAGACTTACTAATTACTATTTTACTTCATAAAATTAATAACAACCCGCCCGCCCAAAAAAAAAAAAAAAAAAAAAAAAAAAAAAAAAAAAAAAAGAAAAGGAATGGACGACCCCCACTACACACACACACACACACACACACATCTTATCTATTAGGGTAATACACCCCTGGAATAGATTTTGATCAGACAGAGTTTTTGAATATATTCTGCTAATCTTTGAAATATATGTGAATCAAATTTTACACATTTACATATAGTACATCAGAATATCAGCTGTTATCTTTTATACTTTTCAAAAAAGATGTAATATAGTACATGCAGATATATGTATTTTATTTTTAAATAAATCACCTAATTTGTATATATGTTCTTTCATTTGGTGTCTGGTGTGTTTGTCTTTTAAATATTCATACCATAGTTAACAGTGTTTTTCGATTACTGAAAAGCACATTAGAACTGCCATTAATAACAGCACACTTAATTTAACATAATGAAGCATTAACCAGTAAATCTAGATAACCTCAAATAATCCAGGGTTGCCACAAAGATTTTTGGAGAGGGTTTAACTCAAACTGTACATACTTTCTGTTTTATTTGTTTATATTCTAATATTAGGGGGTTTTGATAGTTTTTTTACACCGTCTCCTCATGCTTAAATAGCTTTTTAAATTCTATTTTCCCAGCTATCTAAAACTTTTGCACAGTTCAATACATAAAACATCTTGAAATTAATGAATAAATCTCATTGACCGAGCTGTGACCACGCCCCCTGGAAACGTTTGAGTGACAGTATCTAAGGCAGCTCTGGGGAACATGTCTACGTCATGAGGTCATCCGGGAACTTGGGCGGGTTTTTGATTGACAGTCGTCATGGTAACGGCTCTTACTCGGCTTCCATTTTGTTCGTGCACTTTTTTTTGTGTCTCTCTTTCTTCCGTCGCCGCGGTCCGAGGCTCCGAGGCTTTGTGGCGGATCGCGGACGCGTTTTATCAACCGAGCGCAGGAGGAGGAGGAGAGAGGAGGGCGTCTCTCTCCGAGCGGAGCATTTTCTGAGGGGAGAATTTAGCCCCGGACCCCCGGGCGGCTGGAGCGCTGTTCGGCTGATGTCCGAGGTCCGCCGGGCCGCTCCGCTGCGCAGGTTTGGAAGGCGCGCCATTTTGTAAAAATTGACACACACACACACACACTGAAAAGGGAAGAAGTGTGTGGAGGAGGATGAGCTCTGCGCGGAGAGACACAGCCAGCGCGCCGACTCTCCGCAGCTCGTTTTCGGTGGATATGCGTTTGGGATCCGCAGCGTTGAGACGTGACGCGCGTCACTGACAGTCGAACCCTGCGCGGCGGAGAGGCAACATGTAAACTGGAGCTGCGCCTCTGCGACCGAGCGGCTGCAGTCGGATAAGTTTGTGTTTGACGGAGGTTTGTTTGAGTTTTGACGGAGTGGCGCTGTTGATTCGGAGACACAAAGTCAAACGACTCAGGGGCTTTTTAATGCTTATGTCTTTTTGAAGCTTCACGGGGGATCGGAACAGAAGAGGTCGGATTTTATCCTTCGCGGATTTACGGGGATCCTAACTGTTTGTTTTCAAGCCTATGAGGATATTTTATCTCCTCCGTAGCGATAGGGTAAGTTGTGGGAGTGTTGAAAAGCTACGGGATGTTAGCACGGGGTTGAACTCGGGTTCTTATTTGAAATTTCTCCTTCCACCTTAAATGGCACAGCGGTTAACTTACATTCTGGCGCCGGAGACTTGCTGAACTAGCGGAGGCTAAACATCGCTCTGGCTAAAGTTAGCCAGGTAGCTAACGTTAACCTTAGCTCTGCTAATTATCGCGCTCAAAAAAGGGCTAACGCACAGAAGAGCAATGGGAGCGGAACGCTACACGGCTCAGAGAGAGCTGTCTGGGACAGACCGTTCCTTTGAATAAAATAATTAATATGATGACTCAGTGTTACGACTAGCTGGTTATTTTTATTATTATTATTATTATTTTTACCATTTTTAACCTTCCAGCTAATAGTAGTAATGTTATCGCTTTGGCCTGTAAAAATACGCCTGTCTCCATTAAACCACACCAAATGTTCGCAGATTTTGGAACATTTAGTGTTGGTATAGAGCCAAAATTGGACAAAACAAACAAGCTTTGAAACATATTAATCATTTTTAGCCAACATCATTAACGTCAATTTCTTCTCGGCTTATCGGCCGTTAGCAAGGCAGGCTAACGCCGCGAAAATTAAATTGGCTTCCTATTCTCTTCTCAGTGTCTCTCTTTCCACCTTAAATGGTACAGCAGCTATATTCTGGCGCCTTAGCCTCAGGCACCAGAATGGAGCTGCTGAACTATTTAAGGTGGAAAGGAAAATTCTGATAAGCTAAGTTCTGCTTGGTGCTAGTCACAGGTACCTGTGACATCTCTCCTGGACAGAGCTAGCGATAACGGTAGACTGACGAGCTCAACCTTTAACGGCCACAAACACGAGTAAGGCCAGTACAATTTAAATAGCTCTTACAATCTTTTGTCAGATACTACATTAAAACCGACGTTATTTTAACATAAAAACCTGCCAATGACAGCCAGCTAACGTTAATGTTTCCATCATTTTTAGTTCCCCGTGCTGCCTGACGTGTGTGTATATTAAGAATAGTACATATATCTGTATATTGTTTGCCTATATTGTACGTTCCAAATCAGTACGAGACAACAGTTGTTTGAAAACATTGACATTGAGGGTCCATGTATCAGTAACTACAGCTGGTTCCTTTTCCAATTTGAAGAGAATGAGGTGTTTCTCGCAAGGGACGATGTTTTTAACGTAACTGCTTGATAATTCGTGTGGCACGTAGTCAATTTATATTATGTTCAGGCTCAGTAAGTGCTTATAAAGCAACCTCGATTGTTTTAGAACATTTTACCTTCCTTATTACACTCTAACCTATCAGCCTGTGAGTTCCCGTGTGTTTTTGTTTACATCTGATTCACTGCTTGCATCAGTGCAGTCCTGTGGTCCTTATAACGAGAGTGATTATGCACTCATTTAACTATCATATACTGACATAAGTGCCTAGGTTGTGGCAAACCTTAAATAATGCAGTAATCCAACTTTAAAAGCCTTAAAAATCAATATGTTCAAACACAAGTGCTCACTTGGATCCAGACCATCTTTATTTTCTGTTTTAAGCTTAGTCTGCCAAGTGACAGCTCCTAGTACCAGCTCTCAAACTGTAAAGATTGTATTTAGTGTTTCTAAATGTACATTCAATTTCTTCCAGAATATCTTGAGGTTTGTAGGTAGTGATTTAAAAGACTATAAACCTTTTGTTAAAAGAGTGAGGAAAACAATATAACCCTATATATTACAATTTTAAACATGTTTTCTGTAACACAAATTTGAAGCATGTATTAATTATTTTTTTTTTTTTGAATTTACACCTTAGGATTTTGACTGGTATTTTTAAAACGTCGAGTTCTGCTATTGTTAAGTAGTCTTACAAGTGGGGTGTTCTTTGCAGATCCACACCAATGATTGAACAAGTTGAAGAGAAGTCAGAACATCAAATGTTGAAAGACCCTGCTGTGGCTCCAGGGTTATTCTCACATAGAAACCACTTGCAAGTTGGTTCAGGTAGCATATATTTTGGTTTTTAATTTCCAGAGAAATTAGTCTTGATTCCCAAAATTCACAGCCTTAGTAGGAAATGGACAGTTAGGCCTAGGGTGATAGCTGTTTTCTTAAAATCTTATTTCATGATTTCCTCAGTAACATTTTTTATGTTTATGAACTATAATGTTATATATAAATGTATATTCTCCCTCCAAATATACTAAATCTCCCTATTGGTTTTCTTTGTAGTGTGCTGTGGATTGCAGATGGACTCCCCTGCCAGGATGATATGAGATTTGCCAGAGGACGATGCATACAGGTTAGTCATTCTTAAATCAAGAAATCGCTAAAGCGTCTTAGTAACAACGGTGGCTATGGGCTGTCCAGAGTTTGTGTACATATTGACCTTGCATTGGCTATTAGAAACTGAGGAATGTGGTGTAAGATGATGCTTTATGAAACAAAACGGTCTATATATTTTGTCTATTCGTCACTGTTGAATGTAAACAAATTCGGCTATGAACTATGGAAACTGACACTGGGATCCCCATGGGCTTATGTGTAGTCCATGTCCACTGTGGTCTCTCAAAACTGACAAGGCACGTGTCCCCTGTGTATTATGTCTGTGCTGGCAGTTGGGTGAGTTGGAAACATCATGCAGGGTTTCATAGAAATATCTGAATCTGTGTTGTGGACGCATTTGGAAACACATTCTTAACTTTTTGCCTAAATATCTAACAATATAAGTTGGAGACATTCTAACTTGTTTAGGATGTTTTAGATTAGATGTAATCTTTATTGGCTCCATTCACTCTATATATCAAACGTATGTCCTATATGTTCTATAAGTGTTATTTTTACAATCAAATTGTCCACTAAATGTCCAGTAGGGAGAAGTACACTCTGTGTTTGTATCTCCAGTATATGTTTTGGGTGTCCTGCATTGTTTTAGATATTGAAGCCATGGTTTTATGACCTGTACCATGGAGTAGGGGACTATCTGAGATTCTGTCTGTTTGGGATCTGAGCGTCATGTATGTAAGGAAGGAGTTTGCGTTGAGGAGTGAATCACTCTTGCATGAAGTTCTCTATATTTAGGGCAAACATGCTCCTCAACTATAAATGTTTAAAAATATAGGCCATGCTCCCTTCTGGCAGCTGCCGCACATTTTCTGCTCCTGTCTCCAGGGTCAGCTATCAAGAGTTCCTTTCTCGGAGAAACTGATTCCGGGTTCCTAACCCGTGAGCTTTTCTGTCAGCAAATACTGTGTTAAACTGCGCTGGGAAATGTGTCAAAGTGCAATGCAATTTCATGCCTGTTACCCGTTTTCCTATTGGATCGCGCGTCGCCGCTTTGCCCTAGCAACAAAAGTGGGTTATTTGCATACCCTTTCCCGATTGGCTGGCGCTGTGGCGGCGCGGCGAATCGCGCCGCATCTTCCTGGTGGTAGGCTATGCTAATGAGGCACTGTTGCTGGGGTTGAGAGCGCCGGTTGCCAGTGTGGTTCTGGTGCATTGTGACTGCCTGGTGAGAGACGGTGATAAATGAGGACTTAATGATCTGCACAATTCCCTCTCACTCGCGCGCACACACACGTTCACATTCTCAAAACGGGCTCTACACCGTCCGCCAGGCCGCGTTTACGGTTTAAGGCTCAAGTTTAAAACCGAGCAGTGTCGCAAACGCTGTGGAAAGCAGGCGGCTCGCTCCGTTTCCTGCGCGGGCACGCGTTTGGTTTCATTGTTTTTTTTTTTTTTGTGTTTTTTTTTTTCCTTGTTCTTTTTGCCGAATCCCTGTGTCGCTCGCCTGAAATAAACCCGTCCCTTCTCTCATGTGAGACGACGTTCAGTTGAGTAAAATAACATTAATTTTCCTTCTTTTAAGCTTTCAAACAAATGACAACTCTCTTGATACCACTTTACAAAAAGACGACCCTTATAAAGATTTATTAAAGGTTTTTATAAGGCCTGCTAATAGTTAACAATTAGGACATAAACACGTTATACTTAATCAATAAGCAGTTAGAGCGTATAAATAAAAAGCAGCTGTGATCTGTGGTATAGTCCAAAGTTTGGACGCCTCTGGTCATTTGACATGCTTTGTTCATTTTCTAAGTGAAAATACGTTAACACCTCTACAAGTGACAAACTTAAATATGGTGTTGGTCTGCTTGTTTTAGACCAGTTTTGATGTAATTGCTTGTTTGAATCTATTGGCCAGAGATGTAATAAAAGTATATGCGAATATGTGTTGTATGTTTTGGGTAAGCCAGATTTAGTTTCATACTCCATATACTAAATTCAATAAATCAACAGTAATTGTGCAGTGACATGTTGATGTATACGGTCTTTAAAGAGAACCTCTGATTATTTTCATTTAGAATTTTACCAGAATATGTCAGTGGACCAGAGGCATCCAAACTTCTACATATGATATCCATACATTTACTTATGAAGCTGCAGTGTAGTGCTGTCTGATGAAGAAGACAAAGATTGGTAACTGGCAAGATGTGAGTTTTAAAAGAATAGGTATGCTCAAGTTTTGAGAGGCAACAGGTCACTGTTACCTATATATGTGATGTGTCAGATTTATGACATTATTCACAACCGTCAATAAAACTAGTTTGTCTCATTCATCATCTTTTTGTGTCCTTTTATTTTTAAGATACCTTATTCCTCTGATTTCTTGGTGACCATGCATGTCGTTTGTTCAAGTGTTGATCAGTAATGTAACACTGTAGGGAACCTGATAGTTAAAGGTGTGTGGAGTTTATTGGAGAGAAAGCGGACTGTAGCGATACTTGAAGAATGTATGTGTTAGAAGTATGGATGCCGCTGTACTGTTGTTGAGCTTTTCTGTTTGATGGGGAACCAGCTGAGTCATAAACACACACACACACACACACACACTTACACACAGCTCCAATTATGCACGCTCTCTCCCTCATATTATACAGTGCCACCAAGCTACCCTTGCAGAGCTGTGTGAGGCTGAGGGGGAGTGGGTGAGAGAGATGGGAGTGATATTGTAGACCTACTGTATGCCTCCATCCTGTATGTTCCCTCGCATCCACTGTAATAGCTGCCTACTGATTTTTCTTGCAGTCTAAATGCATCGAATGAGCTTATCGTTTGTTTATTTAAAGTGAGGAAAAACACATTTTTATTTCAACAAATTACAGCCATGTTCTTCATTTTTATTTTGCATTTGTTTTATATTTATGTTTTTAAAAGAAAAGGCAAAACCTTGTGTGGTCTGATCAGTGACCATCATTCTCTCAGGATCATATATTATGTGTTATTACAAAATATTATTACAAAGTATTATTTTCAGAATGCCTAATTATCAAGTTAATGACCATATATATTTCTACTAACATTATTTATTATTATGAAACTGTATGATCAGTTAAGTCTTAAGCTTATGTAAGTTTATGTTGCCTCCCTAGTCAATATTGCCCAGCCCATGTCAATAGCATCCTATCCCACCATATAGCTATTATTTTTCCACTGAAAACCTTTCCACTTACCAAAACTCATTGAGATGTTTTATAAAAGACACGTTTTTCTAGTTGAACATAATTGGTCTACTACCTATTTGATCTGTGCAGCAGGTAGTCAGTTTAATGTGTTTAGGTTAAGCTGATGGAGGGTGTTAGTGCTTGAAAAGTGCAATCTGAATCATTATTGAAACTTTTTGCCTTCTCCTTGCATTTTATTAAATGTCTATTATTGAGTTGGTATGTTTTTGTTTGTTTGGTTCAGTGTTTGCATCAGTGCAGTCCTGAAGTTATTTAGGTGTGATTACAACCTCTTTTTATAGTATATATTTAACCTGAAAATCTAGATTGTGACAAGATTAAACAATAGGGTGCCCCAAGATTTTAGAAGGTGAACCACCAGTATAGCCTTTTTCAGAATGGATACTGATATGTTTCTGGCTGGATTTCTGGTATGTCCTCATTTAGTATCTTGCCTAGCTTGCTTATAACACCAAACTTCTGGGATTGTTTGTTGTTCTGTGGAATATTATTCATATTTTCTGGTCCTCACATCTACTATATATTATATATTCGCTCTATTTAGAGGAAAAAAAAACTTCTTAACATTCAATGGAATCAATGTTTTTAGACCAAGTAATTTTGGAGCATTTCTATTGGTCCGTTCACCAATTGAAAAAAATGCAGATACTTGTTTTTGTTTGGACAGCAAAGATAAGTAATTGTGAGAATTAACGTATGACCCACTTACACACACAATGTCATGAAGTTTAAAAAATCTTTCCACAAATAATCCAGTTACATGTTTATAACACAGTCCTGATTTTGGATTTGTAGGCATACATGTGAATCAGTTTATTGTTCACTGAGTATTTTGAGGAACAATAAATCCTTCTGCTTTTGAGGGACTGTAACAAGTGCTAGGCGTAATCTTGTGACAAAAACATGATCGCATGTTGCTGTTTTAGTCTGTGCTTTTTTGGATATGTTGAAACCTGATCTTCGGTTATGGAGACAGACTATTCTCACCAGAGGATACATTAGACAGTCACATCATTTAAAACATTTACATAAGTTGTTCAGTCATATTCCAAGTCTTTGGCCATGTTTGAGATTATGAGGGGAGGTGGAGATGATGTTTGTCTTCCCATAATTTTTTGCCTGGCTTGTTTGGGTCCAGATGGTGTGAATGCAGGGTATACTTAGCTCCCATATTTCTATACAATTTTGTTTGTGAAGGATTGGATAATTACAGTTAAAACATGACATGTTTAATGACATGGGGGTCCCAAATCTAACTATCTACTTTTGTGAATCTGTTAAGAATTATTTCCCTCAACATATATAACATTTTAAATGCCTGATATAGTTGCTGTTTTTCCTGGCTCCTTATTTTCATGGTTATGTCTGTCCATAACACATGTCTCTTGTGTCATTGCAGGAGGAGAGACCTCAGCATGCAAACCCTCGTCTGTTCGGCTTGCTCCTTCGTTTTCGTTCAATGCGGCAGATGTGCAGATGGCTGCGCAGACGCCCCATTCTCACCTGCCGTTCAGTGACGGCCACCAGCCGAGTGCTGACCCACCGGCCCCTGTGCTGCCCTACGGCCCACAGGCCCCGCAGCTCAACACCACCCAGGTACCAGCTTGGTCCCCATCGCCACCCACATAAACAAGGCATCATTCAGCCTAAAACATGGATTATGAATGAAGTCATGTATGCTAATATTATAGTTATGAAGTCAACTCTTTTTATATAGTATATTCTATAAAGTATCTGCACACATGGCTTAGATCTTCACTAACCACTCTCACTTACCATACCCATTCCTATGGGATTATTCTTTCCAGTAGCCAGCATGAGGCAGGTTTTGCTACACTCAAGCCATATATATATTTTTTTATTCTACACACACACCACACCCTTGGAAACAACTGTCCTCTAATTCTACATGCTTATAATCATACGCCATCCTACAAGGTGGCACCCCCTCTAATTTGACATATTGTGCTGTTTAATTACTTTTTTAAGTAATAGTCCAAGCAGTGTTACAGTGCTTCTTATTCATTAACTATTCTAAATATTTCAAAGGTTTCATCCTCCAAGACTCTTTTCAATGCAGGCTATAACAATAGTATATGCATTGTGAGTTCTTATTTTATTTATTATTTTTATTATTAATATATTTTTTTTTATTATAGGTGACTGCTGATGTTGTGATGTTACAAAGGCGGATCCCCCAGTGCTTTCGGGATCCGGCTACAGCTCCCTTAAGAAAACTCTCCATTGAACTGATCAAAACCTACAAACACATTAACGAGGTCAGACCAACATCACTTGCTGTTCATAGGGCCTACAAGGCACTGTACAGATCTAGTGTGTAGACCACATTATTACTTATTGTTACTATATAATAATTTAGACATTTCTGCTTTCTTATTTCAGGTTTACTATGCAAAAAAGAAACGGCGTCACCAACAGGGCCAAGGGGAAGACTCAAGTAATAAGAAGGAGAGGAAGATCTACAATGACGGTTATGACGATGACAACTTTGACTACATCGTCAAAAACGGCGAGAAATGGATGGATCGTTATGAAATTGATTCACTGATAGGCAAAGGTTCCTTTGGACAGGTGGGTCTCAACAACTTAGCTTTCTTCTAAAGCATCTTACACTACTGTTTTGTCAGAAAGTTATTTGACAAGGTAAAACGAAGGTCTTACTTAATTTAATGCCTTCTCAGTGGACTCGAGATTCTGCCTGGTCATACTGGGTCTTGAATTAGTTGTCATCAAGTGTATTTGTCTCCCCCTTCTGGCAGGTTGTGAAGGCCTATGACCGCCTGGAGCAGGAGTGGGTTGCCATTAAGATCATAAAGAATAAAAAGGCTTTTCTGAACCAAGCACAGATCGAAGTACGGCTCCTGGAGCTCATGAACAAGCATGATACGGAGATGAAGTACTATATAGGTAATGAAAATCCGTGTTGTGTTTGCAGTTAAAATTATACATGGAATATTCAATCACGTAACAAATTATCAGCGTCTTATAAGTAAAGCAATACAGAACTGTGTCGCCCTTTTTTAATGGCTAATGGCGCCATCTAGTGTTTCTATTGGAGTTTTTAATTTTATTTATTTATTTATTACAATGCATAGTAACTGAAATGGGTTGGTTAGTGCAACAGTTAAGGGTTGGTTTATTTATTCATTTATTTATTATTTTTTACATACCAGTTAAGAGAAATGTGTGCACATGACATTGTTTCTTTTAAAATCATACAAAATACACTTTTAATAGGCTGTTTTGCTCATAGTGTTGATATTTCCACCACCTCTCTTGTTCTGTCACCAGTTCACCTGAAACGTCACTTCATGTTTCGGAATCACCTGTGTCTGGTGTTTGAGATGCTGTCCTACAACCTGTATGACCTACTGCGGAACACAAATTTCCGCGGCGTTTCCTTAAACTTAACACGGAAATTCGCACAGCAGCTGTGCACGGCACTACTCTTCTTGGCCACACCTGAACTCAGCATCATCCACTGTGACCTCAAACCCGAGAACATCCTGCTCTGCAATCCCAAGAGATCTGCGATCAAGATTGTCGACTTTGGCAGCTCCTGCCAGCTGGGACAAAGGGTGTGTAGGCTTTCAATGCTTTTTATTTTTGTTTAGTTAATTGTTTATATTCTTTGATCAGTTTTTATATGCAAATTATTGACTACCCTAAAATGATCAAAAACATCAGAGGGCGGGGGTGGGCACAGACAAGTCAAGGAGAAACAAAGATATGCTCCTTGTAGGTTTATTTATTTATGATTTTTAAGTTTGTTTTCCTTTTCTCCTCAGATATACCAGTACATTCAGAGCCGGTTCTACCGTTCCCCAGAGGTGTTGTTGGGCATGCCATATGACCTGGCTATAGATATGTGGTCACTGGGCTGCATCCTAGTAGAGATGCACACTGGAGAGCCTCTGTTCAGCGGAGCCAATGAGGTACAGGTTTAGAGGTTTAGCTGAAAGCATATACTCTGTGGTGCAAACCATAGGTATGTGGAAGTGTTTAATAGCTGTTTCTCAGTATTATTTTATGCTACCTTTGTTGTAGGTGGACCAAATGAACAAAATAGTGGAAGTTCTGGGCGTCCCACCAAGTCACATTCTGGACCAGGCACCGAAAGCAAGGAAGTTTTTTGAGAAGATGTCTGACAGCACATGGTGTGCAAAGAAGACCAAAGATGGAAAACGGGTCTGTGTTTTTTCAGTATTTTCTCTCTTTGGCAAGAAATGCGTGGTTTAAAGCTGCATTCAGGATCACTTAAGCTTACAGGCCAGTTTGTCGCTTTGTGGCAAATGCCAGCACATGGTTTCCATGCCTAGGTTGTCTATTGTGCTTTTTTAGGATATTAAAGAAATCTTTCTGTTTTGCTATTATGACCATTTTGTGGGTGTGCGCTTGCAGTAATTTTGAGTTTTCTCCTTTCCCTTCATGCAGTATAAGCCAGCAGGCTCTCGTAAGCTGCACAATATTCTGGGTGTTGAGGCAGGTGGTCCAGGGGGTCGTAGATCTGGTGAGTCTGGACATGCTGTTGCAGACTACCTGAAGTTTAAGGACCTGATCCTGCGAATGTTGGACTATGACCCCAAGAGCCGCATCCAGCCCTACTATGCCTTGCAGCACAGTTTCTTCAAGAAGACAGCTGATGAGGGCACAAACACCAGCAGCAGTGTGTCTACCAGCCCAGCGCTGGAGCAGTCTCAGTCGTCTGGAACCACCTCCAGTACCTCCTCTAGCTCAGGTCTTCCATCTGCTGCCATTACACTTCCTCTGATTAATTTCTCTGTAATGACTGCATTTGATTCTACAGTTTGACACTGATGGCACTGCATTTGCTGCATGTGTCTGATTTCACTGGGTTTACTGGCAGTTCCTGATGCTATTCCCTTTCACCATTAGTACTCATCCCCAAAGTCTTAGTTGTCATTATCTGGTAGGGGAGCTATTTTAGTTTGTTTGCCACTGTTTTTACTGTTAGTATATGATACTGCTGCTTGTATTTTCAGTGTCTGATTATTGTCTCTCACTGCTTGTACTGTTAGTGTCTCATGTCAGTGCCTTTACTTTTATAACAGTAAGCTATAGATATAGTCACTGCATGAGTCAGTGAGCTAGCAATTCTAGCAAAGAACAATTTCTGACAGATCTGTTTTGACAAGTCAAAACTAGGAAGTAAGTATTTTCTAACCTGGAAATGAAGTGTCATCATGACAGACAATAAAGAAACAAGAAAATCGACTTGCTTCTAGACTTGCAATTTTGTGGTGGTAAGGGACTGTAGATGTTTGGCTTTTCTGAACTGGAAGGTACTAGTTTATCTAGTGCATATTTGCAGTGTATAAGTACTAGTATTTGTCATTGAGCACCAAGCAAAATAAATGCAAGACTGTTCTGTATAATATGTTCATGTATTGGTGTACAGCAGACTATTGCAGTTTCCACACTAAGGTTTAAATAATGTTGGCGGTATGATTACAGGAGGTTCTTCTGGAACGAGTACCAGTGGACGTGCTCGCTCTGATCCCACCCATCAGCACCGGCTCAGTGGAGGCCATTTCAGCGCTGCTGTAGGCATGGACTGCCACAACCTCTGCCCTCAGGTATGCAGTCAAATGACACACATTCTTCTCTTTGTCTGTCATTTTACCTTTGGACACAAACTCAGAACACAAGGAATAGTAGTGCTACACTTCGGTTACTGTGTGTCCTAATTTATTTATGATACCTAGTTTGACCTATTTCAATGGTTTTATCTGTGCACATGTCAGACAAGGCAGGCTTTTGCCCCTGCGTTGGGCTGGGTCGGTGGAGATGGACTTCAGCAGGCTGCCGGAGAGACTCACCCTGTCCAAGAGACTACCTTCCATGTGCCTCCACACCAGCCCAAACCCTTGCACCCCCACAGCTCCCACCACCACCACCATCACCATCACCACCACCATCATCACCCCCAGCACGGGCAGGGCCCGGCACGGCCGCGGCCCAGACTGTATTCGCCCTCTCATAGCGCCTCCACGCAGGACTCCATGGAGGTGTCCCATGGTCACCTGTCCATGACCTCCCTGTCTTCCTCGGCCTCCTCCTCATCAACGTCCTCATCGTCCACGGGGAACCATCACCAGGCCTACCAGAGCCGCCCGCTGCCGCTCGGTCTGGGCTATAGCCACCCCGGTGGGATGAGCCTGGGCCTGGGTGCCTTCTCCAACCCGCGCCAGGAGACCGGCATGGCAGGACATCCCTCTTATCCGCTTGCCACGAACTCGGGCCCAGGCCACTACATAGCAGAGACTCACATGGGCCTGCGTCAGGGTCTGGACCGAGAGGACTCACCAATGGCCGGAGTATGCGTGCAGCAGAGCTCTGTGGCCAGCTCCTGACTACGCTGAGAACGCTTTTTCCTGTGTGTGTGTTTTTAAAACGCTGGTGTTTTCAAAAAAGTGCATAGAGATTAAAAGCTGCTGTAAAGAGAAGGGAGATGATGACTGACGCTGTAGCGCCGAGCCCCCACCCCATCCAACCCCTGCGCCATGCGCATTCAAAACTCCCCTCTGCTCACTGCTGGAGACCTCTGTTTCAGTCAGTTACCGTTTTTTGCTTGGAACATTTTCAAGTGAATTTGATTTTATTATAAAGAAAAAATGAAAGTTTCATGCATTGTCACCTATTCCTTTTCATTCAGCTCTTTTTAATTGCTTATTAACATATGCACCTTCCTGACAGCCGTGAGATTAGGGTTTTGTTTAAGGTCTGGGAGAAGTTCCAGTGGTCGGGAGACGGACGTTGTCTGCCTGTAATACAGTGCAGTTGGAAGAAAATCTATCTCCAACGGTTACTCTTAAATGCCATCTTTTTCTTACCCAGCTTGTTTTAAAAGTTCTTTCTTCATGTTGTGCAATTCTATGCTTTTGAGTTGAGCTTTCAGAGCAGCAGCATTAGAGAGCAGGTGCACTGTGTGGGGCTCACCTTTAGAGGGCGCAAGTCTCTTCCCTAAAAGAGAGCAAGTATTCGGGTCTCTCCGGTCAAATGGTGCAGTTTGAGAGTCTCTCCCCTAGAGGGCTGTCTGTGGGTCCTGGCGCAGCAGCAGCAGCATGCTGGTGTTAGTTGAATTAGGATCTCTTAAGTGGGCAGTGGAGCAGGCAGGCAGGAGCCTGGTACTGGAAGCGGTGGACAGCAAGTTTGAAATATGGCCTTATCACGCACTGAATGAAGTGAAGCTGGACATTACCCTTAAAGTAAAAAAAAATAGCTTTCCTGTATTTTTCAAGTCTGGAGTACACAAGTCTTTACACATGAAAAATAGGAAACAGAGTATGAGAATGGTTATTTGAGGCCTTTCTTACCTAGAAGTCTACTCTTTGAGAGTCTTTTTGCTGGGCCTTGTGAATTCACAGAAGTAGTACTGCAAGTCAAATGGAATCAGCTACAACTGTGTCCCTTACTGCTTTATATATATATTTTTTCTTGCTTTCTCTTCGCTTCAATTTAATTTTGTTGTATTTGGCATGTGATTTATTTTGATCCTCTGCACATTTTTTTTTATTTTCTCTTCACCCTTGAAATCTTAACATGCAGAAGTTTGTGTGACTGCTTTTTTATTTTTAATTTTTTTTTGCCTCACAATTATGCTGTGAATTTTAGGAGAGTTTATTTTCCCTTTTGATAATTTATTGTACCAAAGCAGTTTTTTTTATCTTTTTTTCTTTTTTTTTTTTTTAATAGCACATAGATGTCTGTAACCAATAATGTAGCAGTTGTGCACTTTGAAACAAGGTGTATCAGACCTTTTTTAAATGTCAGTAAAAATGGCTGTATCTATTGCTTTATTGAAACTGGAACTGGTGTTTAATGCAGCACATTTACTGAGAGCTGGATCCAGAACAGTATCCAGGTTTTTTTGTTTTGTTTTGTTTTTTTTTTCTTTTTTTGTTTTTTTTTTCTTTTTTTGTTTTCCTTTCTTTCATTTTTTTTTATACCAGAAAACATCGAAAAACAACTGAAAACACAACTCTTTTGCGTGGGTAGATTTTAGTTTTGCTTCGCTCTGTGAGATGGAGGGAGGGTCAATGCCTGTGCTGTTGGCTGCTCTGCAGGTTCCAGAGCTTCAGGGTAAGCCGCTGACCATCTTGGTGACCCCTTTGGCCCTGCAGCAGAGTACAAGAGGAGAAGCGGCATGCTGTGTCTCTGATTAGACGGCTATTTCTTGAGGTGCCTGATTTATCTGGGTTCCACTGCCTTAAACATTCAGCACCGCCGCTCCTGAAAGAACAGTCCAGCCCCCTGTGTTCAGGATCACATTCAGCCCACCCTTCTAGGCTCCGACAGAAAGCTGCGGGCTCAGACGAGCGCAGGGGTTGAGACATGCGAGAACACACCCTGGTCTACTGAACTGCCTCTCTATCGCTCGCACTCTCTTTCTTTCTTCCCTTTCACTAACGCTATCTTCATACCTCGCTCTCTTGTCTCGCCCTGTCTTGCTCACTCTGTTTCCGCTCCCTGTCTTGCTCGCTCTCTCCATGTGAGTGATGATGATGCCTATAAATACAAGGTAAATGGTCCTATAGGGTTCATATTCTCGGCCAGCAGCAAAAGACAGCTAATGGGAGGAGTCCATGAAACCCAGGCTTCAGGTGTTTACTTTGTGACCCCATTTTAATAGCTGAAATAGAATTTATGTACATATTTATATTTTTTTAATAAAGGAAGTTTAGAACTCACTACTTTTTTCCTAATGGTATTTTGAGTACATTTAAGTCAGCTTGGTGACCATGCAGTGGAACTCTCTGTGGTAGTCAATGGGTATCAGTGCTTCCAGCCCAAAGTAGTTGACAATGCCAGTACAAATGCAAAACTCTAGGGTTTAAAATCTAACAGGAGAGTAGATCTTCATACCTTAAATATAATAGACAGGGTATAGTGTGTGGATGTGTGTCTACAATCCGAATGACGGCAGTGTTTTCATATATTCGTATACATAAGAGATTATGTATGCCTAGTACGGGAAATATTTTTGTTGTGTTAATTTGGCACAAGCTTCAACAAATGGGTCTGTGTGAAGAGGGGAAGGAAAAAAAATGAACGTAGGCTATTGCTGTAGGTGCATGTGTCGAAGTGCACAGTTGTCGTTTACACACACAGTCTGAACCGTGCATCCTCGGAATAAAGTCAGCTCTTAACACTGAGTTCCATAACCGCAACTCCCCCAGGATGAGCGCAGACCCCACTGCGGCTACCACCCATAGCCCCCCTGCCCTTTACCCCTTTTCCGAGCCCTGATTTCTGACTCCCCAGGCCTCCACACCCACTTCAGAGTCTCCACTCTTTCTCCCTTTGGTTCCAGGACATCTGATGTGCACTGCAGAGCTGAACAGCATGGCAGAAGGATAAGTACCTTTTATCCACAGATTGTACGATCAGGACTTTCTGTGTAAAGTAAAATGTTACTGAGAGGCAGAAATGGACAAACCCTTTGTACTATATTCAAGCGGTCTTATGTATGACATAAAAAGTTGCTTAAATTTTGCCTGTCTCATTTGTTTTTCTATTCTGTCCAACTGATGGAGACTGTTTTTGTCTGGCTGTCTTGTGGCTTCATTTATGACTCGAGGGAATCAAAGGCCGGTGCTTCTCAAGTGTTTCTGGGTAAGAATGTTCATCGGTGCTTTCAGTGCTCTTGGAGAGGACATAAAGGTGTCAAGTGCTCATAGAGCAACACTCTACACAGGTTCATAAATGAGATGCCAATTTGACCAGAACCGACTTCATCCTCTCTTTATCCTTTAGAATAGCCTTATATAAATATAAAAGTGAGTTATATTCATGTTGACAAGCCGGTGAATCAAACACAATATACACTTCCAACACAGGTCACCCTGCCTGAACAAGCTGACTAAAGCAGTGTGCCACAATAATTACAGAGGGCCAAGTTTCATGTTGCCTTCTGTGACAAATTGGGGACACTGGAAATACAAATTGATTTTAGATGCTTGAAAGATGCTTTTCTTGAAACGTACAAAGTCAGGAAAACCGTCACTGTTGTGATATCTTCGCTGTCACTGGTGGTACCTTTCATATACTGTACCTTTAGTTAGGAACATAATTGTACATTTTAAAATTGTGTTGATTAGATGCACTCAATTTCATCTCCAGGACTTCTATTATGTTCTTTTATTTTACTCAATACCATAATGAAAGATTATAAATATTCACCTCTCTCTCTGGAGAAGAAAATGTAATGTGCTTTTAGGGAAAACAATTGGACTTTAAAACCACTGCTGTACATTTTTAAAGGTACATTTACATCGTTTGTACCTACTTTGTAATTACTTACTGGTCAGAGAAGGGACAAACCATAAACACTTGGGAGGGTGTTGGGGCCAGAGGCTCATGAAGCAAAATGGTAGAACTACTGCGTTTGCTCAGGAAAGACAGAAGGACTTGCAAGCACAGCACCAGTTTAATCATTTAGGCTAAATAGTTTAGATTGGTCAGGGTGACCATGCTGACCCCTGTCTACTGTTGAAATGACCTACAGTGTCAAGACCTTGGAGCGATGAAGGAATATCACCTGATCTGTGTCCCGTATTGCATCATGGGTATGGCTGGGTATGTACAGTGCATCGACCTGGAGAAGTTATAACCCCTAGACGGAGTGTGATCTGAGCACTCCAGGCATTCCCCAAGCTCAAGATCATGATAGGCAAGTGGTCTTAATGTTTTGGATCATTTGTGTGCATTTTAGTGAAGTGTCAGGTTCTGGAATCCAAGAGTAACGCACACAACATGAGGTTAGCAAGAGGAACACTGCTCTTTTAGGGAATTTATATCAGGAATATATTGTTTGATCACTTGAAATATTGCGGAAAATGTTAAGCAACATGGCTGTTTTTTATGGTATATTGAGAGTACATCAAGTTATAGCTTCAATATAGCTCCCAGCCCTACTTGTAATGACAAAAAAACATACTGTATTCTCATATGAGCCATCACCACTTTCTCTTAGCCTCAGCAGCAGTTTGCACTCTCCACAATTTAGCCTTAGGCGTTCTTCGAGGTCTGCTTTCATTCATAATTAAGAAGATCTCAGGGGAAACACACTTCTAATAAGACTTTCCACTATAGACGATTCATTAAACTTAAAGCTATAGGCATTTTGTTAGAGATTGACCTACAGAAAGAGGATTAAAGACTCTAGTAGAATCAGTTTAGTTTAAGCAGCTGCAGTTTGGCCATAATGTCAGTTTCATGGCTTCAGCAGACTCCGAGTTAACCTTCAAGTACATTAAATTAATGAGACTTCCCAGCAGTAAGAGCAGTCGAAAATATGAAGGACGGTTGGTTAAAAAACGACAGTCTGCTCACAATGCCATATCTTCTCCAGTGTAATCTGTAGGAGGTTATTGAGCAGGTGTCTGTACCAACACATTTCACTATGATGTGCTCACTTTGTTCACTACAGCACATAGTTTGCTGAAAGCAGACGTGAGTATGGTATTAGGTGTTTTGTTGCTTATTTCCATCCATCCATCCATCCATTATCTGTAACCGCTTATCCAATTTTAGGGTCGCGGGGGGTCCAGAGCCTACCTGGAATCATCGGGCGCAAGGTGGGAACACACCCTGGAGGGGACGCCAGTCTTTCACAGAGCAACACAGACACACACACATTCACTCACACACCTACGGACACTTTTGAGTCGCCAATCCACCTGCAACGTGTGTTTTTGGACTGTGGGAGCAAACCGGAGCACCCGGAGGAAACCCACGCGGACACGGGGAGAACACACCAACTCCTCACAGACAGTCACCCGGAGTGGGAATCGAACCCACAACCTCCAGGCCCCTGGAGCTGTGTGACTGCGACACTACCTGCTGCCCCACCGTGCCGCCCTGTTGCTTATTTCCTTTAAGGTTTATTTTGATCAAGTAATGAAAAAGAACCTTGGTTGTTCAAGCACATTTTTTAATTAAGAGGTATGTAGTGTTCATTATTTTTACTCACTTTTGACTTAGTTTTCATTCAGTTAACATTGTGCCTTTTTAGGATTCCTAATAATCAGTGTTACCCTTAATATTACCATTGAGCAATGAAAAGGTACTGGAGTGTTATATACTACGGCAGGTAAAAATTCAAAGTGTGCAAACACTGGACACTCTTCAGTCCAGTGATGGCAGAGGGCATGGTTTCTGCCGCCGCAGTCAGATCCTGTGGTTTCGTTTTGTAAGAATAATAAATGCAAAAACGTTGACTATGATTATGGTCCTTGTTTAATGTATTTTAGGTTAAAAAATGTGACTCTAAATTTTACTGCATCACTGGAATGTTCCACACACTTATTTGAAAGTGCCACAGTTGCCTTGCACTCCAGGGGCTGGTGCAGCCGGTCACTGTGGACCAAAAACACTCTGTTGCCTCCTCCGGACACAGTAGACCACCTCACTGAGTTAAGCCTCAACCTGGCACAGCCCATCCCAGGTGACCAAGTCAGTCGGTGTCTGCAGCTGCCAGCTCAGCATCAGCATTGCCTAGGTGAAGTCTGTGGTCTCCTGGACTGGGTTCCTGTCGGGCATGCTCACAACACCAAGGGGAGGTGGTATCATCCTGGCTGAAGATGGCTAGTGATAGTGGACAGCTGGGTGGTGGGCAACCACACAAAAAAGTCATACCTAGGATTCAAAGTTCCTGCCCTGGTCACTTTATCAGTTCTTCCGGCAGTCCAACCACCCTCGCAGTGGTAGTGAGGTCCTCTGGTCCAGTATGGGTTATGCGTGGTTGGTCCACTTTGTGAAAAAGGTTATGTATAAGTAGGGGCAGAGGTACTGGAGCTCCATGACTACAGCTAACAGTTCATGCCATGATACACAGTAGTTGTGCTTCTGACTGAAATACCTAGGGCAACACATCCCTCATAACATGATTGCTAGTGTCAGTGTCCATGATAAACTGATTGCCTACTTGAGGAAAAGTCAACAAGGGTGCCTTGCACAGTTGATGGCGTAGTGTCTGGAAAGCATGGTCAGTCCATTCAGTCAACTGGAATTCTGGCAGTCTGTCACCATGCCAAAATCGGTGACGTTGTGGTTGAGGAATTCTGAATTATCACTGGAGAATGTAAAAATCTAAATGTGCAATTTGTCACTGTACAATATACAAAACAATGTGTCTTCTGCATTTAACCCATATGTGTCACTCACTCACAGCTCTAGTAGGGGCAGTCAACACACTTCCAGAGCAGCAGGCACCTATCCCCAGTGCCCAAGGAGCCATTGGGTGTTGGGTGTCTTGCTCAAGGACAACTAAGCCAGTGACTGTGGGAGAAGACCATGTAGTTCCTTCACACCCACTGCCCCCAAACAAATTCAAACCAACCCTCTTCTCTAATCATTAGGCCATAGCTGCATCCAAGCTTGCATTTCTTGGGGCGCAAGCAGAGATTGGCTCACTGGCCTGAGCACTGCATAATCTGAATATCATGACTGAAATGTCCGTAGTCCAGTCCCAAGCATGAACTCTATCTATTCTGTCTCTTGGGCTAGCTGAGGTCACGACTGCCAATGCTCACTCTGCCACTGGAGCCATTGCTAGGGCTCATGCTGCTGCTGGTGGGGGGAGGGGGGGTGCATTGTTCTTTTCTCCCTTGTTTTTCTCTAGTAGACAACATGTAAGACTACTCTTCAGCTAGCAAAAGTCATGCTCATAGTGCTGTTTCCCCTCACACACGTCCAGCTGACTTTTGCTCAGCATGGACAATCTGAGCTGGTGCACTGCCATTCAAACAGAGGAGCTGTACCTTCACTGGCAGCACTGTCTCTGCTGAAAGACCACTCCCTGCTGTCATGTTGTGTGCTTCGCCAGACTCACACGTGCTGCCTCCACAGGGCCACTGTGTCTTGGGTTTTGCGGCTGCCATCTTTGTTGCCTCTCACATCAAGATCCTTGGAGGAAAAGCTTTGGCTGTTTAAAGCTTCAGCAGAATCCCAATTCTGAAACCATTTGTACAGATTTTCGTGTTGAGTACAAGGGAAGCTTTTCACCACCAAAGTGTCTTTTTTTTCCCTTTAATTGAACATAACTAAACATACATGCTGAACATTTCTCTCTCCCAAACTAAACCTCCCCGCCATCCCACCCCCTCCCCCAGGGGCGAGGTAGGACATGTCTGACACATAGCCCCCCACGTGGAGTCTATTGGTCCTCAGAGTGCAACGGACATCACGGGGATTTCACAAAACACTACATTGTAAACAGGTATCTACTGCATGTCATTATTACTGTCCACTAGATGGCGGTATTGTCCGCTGGGAAATTTTTCCGAGCCTCTAACATCACATACTTTCATTGTGACCCTTGTATTCGTAATAATATACTTTATTTGTGCTTTAAAACAACAGTGTGATATGTTACACTACCCCAATTTAAATTCATCTGCTTAGCTGACATTTTCCTACATTTTTGTCACTGAGTCATTTGTGTTTGTAACTGTTACAAAGAGAGAGAGAAAGATGATACTGCTGTCTTCTTTGTTTGTTCTGAATTAAAGGGATTGTTAATCTCTCAGAAACCGAAAGGTGAAATTATATGAACAATCCTTTTAGTCTGTCTTTCTTTCTATATATACCAGTTTTAGTTCATAGTAACACAGTGATATAAAAATTAAGGTAACATTCAAAGACTAGGTCCAGAGGATAAAAACCACAGTGAGATTAGCTCTCTTACTGTAAGAGGATTAATACATCACACAAACCATAAAACGAAGTGAAATATCTGATCCTAGATCAGCAAGCGTATTAGAATTGGTTCTCTCAGCAGAGTGCTGCACTGCTAGTGAAGTATTATTAGAATATCAGCTCCGGGCTTTAGAAATGACAACCTAACTAAACCTTACTATAATTTAGTTGTCTTCAAATATACTCTTAGTAAATATGCTCATTATTTATTAATGAATAATTATTTAATTAAGTAAGTGCCAGGCTTACAACTTTGGTTGCTACAGATGAAAACTAATTCACTTTATGGCTCAGATGCAGTATAATGCACCACACCATTGAAACCACTGACAAATTAAGTGAATAACATTTTGTTACAATGCTGCACTGGATTGGCAAACAGTCCTGGGTGTGACCCTGCCTTGCATCCTTTATTCCAGGTGTGCTCCTGACCCACTGTGCTGTTTAGGATGCAGCAGTTATAAAGTATGAATTAATCTTTTTACGATGGCACGTGGCAAGGGGTGGGATATGATAGGCAGCAAGTGAGCTGTCATTTATTTAAGTCAGTGTGTTAGAAACAAGAAAACTGGTTCAGTAATGGTTTGAGGAACATGATTTATCCAGTTCAGGGTCGTGGTGGGTCTGAAGCCCACCCGGAATCACAAACCCAAAACCCTTGATGAGGCCACAGCTGTTCACTAAAAAACATTCCAGGTGACGTCCTCATGAAGCTGATTGAGAGAACGCAGAGAGTGAGCAAACTGTCATCAAAGCAAAAGGTGTCTACTGTGAAGAGTCTAAAGTATAAAACATATGCTGATTTGTTTAACGCTTTTTTGTTTACTAAATCATTTCGTATGTGTTCCTTCATAGTTTTAATGTCTTCCATATTCATTTACAATGTAGAAAAAAAAACGATTAATGAGAAAACATTAACAATTGAACGAGAAGTACTGTACATTCACAATATGTGGAAAATGGCCCAAAACAAAGGAGACATTCCCTGAGTGGACATGTCCAAACATTTGACCTGTACTATATACACACACACGCGCACACACACACACACACACACACACATACACACACACACACTTTCTGGGAAGGCTAAACTATTTCTGTAAGAGTTTGATGGCATTCAGCCACACAAATATCAGTGGGGTTAGGTATGCCTCTCAGACTCATTTAAAGATTTTGCATGGTGCAACACAGAGCTGGACCGCTCTATACGCTCACTACGCACGCTGTGTAGTTTCCACAAATTAACGAAGGCGCCCTTGTCTCCAACTTACGTCAAGTTACTGTATCATCAGAAGATGAAGCGAAACTACAGTATCGTCAACCAAACTTTGAACCTGAAAAGTGGATGTCCTTAACCACAGCAGTACACTTTAAAAATGCCTTACTATTCCATTCCACATTAAAAAAATGACATAGTTACTTCCAAGTGTTAAGTTGATTCCTGTAATAATTTCTGTTTCACCTTAAATGCTGCTGTGATATTCACACAATAACACTTACACTAAGTAAAGTGTTTGATTACACCTTAAACAGTGAAGCAGTAACAGGGGCCTGGAGAAAACTGCTGTATCATTTAAGGTGACACAAAGCTGGAGAAGAAACAGCTACGTTTGCTTCAGTTTTTTGTATTTCACCTTAAGTGCTGCAACTGTTGATTTATATATTGTTTATTGAATAAATATCATTTGTCTACACCTCATTTTGTTCTGTATATGGCTGTTTATTCTTAAGCATAAAATGGAGGAAGAATGCTAGGGGAGAGTCACATGCAACTGTCATAAATTTGTCACGGTTTGGCTCACAGAGTTCAAAATTATCAAAATTTTGCTTAGGGCCCCAGGAAAGTCTGGACTGGCTCATGTGCAACATCACAAAACAAAATGCAGTTTCACAGCTCCACAACCCAATACCTCTCTATCCTACAGTTTGCACTGAGCTTTTTGACTTTGCCCTCATGTGTGGAGCTTCCAGAGAATCCAATTTCAGTTCATGCTTAATTCTGTACATTATACAAACTGCTGTGCAACATTAAATATTTGTGTCTTCACTGAGACGCTGAATTCACGAAGTAATTTTGACATACAGTGAAACAATAACATTGTATATTGCATCTAAGCTTAGAAATGTGTGATTTGGCACAGTTTCAGGTGAAAATTCTGTTCCAAGGGATGACTCTAGTACTTTTTTTGATCCATGTACTCTTGGAGGCACCCCATGCTGACGATGTAGTTGCATAATTAAACAGTTCATTCTAATTGCAGGGTGAGAGCATTTCAATTCTCTGCCCCAGGCCTAATTAAAATCAGCTCGCTGCTGTTAAAGTGTCCGAGTACTAATGAACGGAGGTATCAGCGACACTCTGCAGCTTCCCTCTGCACAGGTACAAAAATCCTCCCCTGACACAGCTCAGCTAGTGGCCTGTACAATTACAGCTGAAATCATATCTAGACAGGTATTATGCTGTGAATAAATGTTGACTTATTTACACTATTTTCTTCCCAATCGTTATTGTCAATTCCACCCATTATCTAGAACTCCTCAAACTGCTTGGAGACATGTGCAGCCAGTCATGTTGTCTTTTTCTTCAAAAAGCCTATAATGCATTGTCACTTCATAGCTCAAAGCACTTGGAGGGAGGGCTAAATGGCCAGAACTGTTATATTAGCTAATAGACCTAGTCTATAATCACCTGATTACTGGTGTTAGCACTTTTTGTCTTTTTGCCACGCCGAAGACTTTAAGGCTCAGTAAAGGAATGTGCATTCTGACTTTATATGGCAGAATCACACACATATTGAATGTACACATGTTTTACAATAAAGGCAGAGTCTGTTCTGCTTAAGTTATATACTGGTGCAATGAGGATAACATCACTAAAAAGGATGGGAATATCACACAAGTTTTTCACTGAGTAAACTTAAAAGCTACTTGTTGATTAGGTCAAGTATGTAGAGTAGAAAGAAAGGAGAAACTATGGAGCAGCGAGGTTCCAGGACCAAGTTTGGGGCCATTGCTTTAAGACTCTAAAATTTCAATCCTAAGGTGATGCCCCAGCCAGGGAGCACAAGACAGTGGCCTTACTTTCTCTAAAGGGAAGGATGATCCTGCCTCTCCATATTCACTCACAAATGAAGCTAGCCAACATATGTGTTGGTTAACTATCATAACAGAACCAGCATTCTCCTACCACTGTGTTGAGCTGAAGGCATCGTGGTATGGGCAGCTCAAAAAGAGTGTGTCATTATTCTACAATAATCACTGCATTTTAGCCAAAACAAACAAACAAAAACACCACTTAACTGGGCATCCTTCAAACATTTGCATATATAAAATATAGAAGTTATTTTTGTGATGGGATACAATTTTTTATAATGAGGGTTCTTAACACTAACTTATCATTTACATCAGTTTAAAACCACTGCAGCTTTTATGGTCTTTCATAAAGTGTATCATTGTGTGGATTGGATAATAAGCCTGATTCAATAATCTCTTTCTCTTGGTAAAAGCTAAATATAATTACATAAGTGGCCTGTATTTATTTCATAAATAGTGGCATTCTACACACTTGTCCTCACACACAATCCTGCTTTAGTAATCGTTACAGAAAATTGGTTTTAGCAGTTTGACTGAACCTTTAAACATTGCCTACACAAACCTTGGTAAGTGAGAATTCTCTTACTCTCTTAGAAGAGAGCTCTTCTACATTTCACTGTAGGTATTGATTAATGAGACATTATAACTCCTTAGTAAGCCTTCATGAGACCTGACAATGGCCTACATAAACAACTTTAAAAGCTTATACCAACACTTAACATAGGACCTAATCAGTGTTTATGATAACTGACACTTGAAAGCCTTCATGCTTGTAGGTTAATGTCATTTGTCAGGAAATGTTACTTATAAGTATCATGCTGTTTTATGAGTATTGTACACTTTTGGATTTTGGAAAAATATGTAAAAGAAGCAATCTGTAATACAGACAATCTGTAAAATTAATGTTATTCACCAGCTTCTTATTTGAATTTTCTGTTCCGCCTTAAAAAGGCCACTTCTGAAAGACAGCTTCTGAAAAACTTTCTTCATTTAAAACACGCAAAACACTGACTTTACATAATTAGTCCAAATGTGTGTACATTTTTTTTCCCCCACAAATTATTGCTTACCTGTTCAGGAGCATATTAGCAAACTCTGGATCTGTCTTCAAGTCTGCTGGGCATCACCAATATTTACTCTCTTCTTATCCCATCTCTGGTCATGGAACTTTTTACAAGGATACAGAGGCTTTTTAGGTCTAGTAGAAAACCTAAAGTAGAAATATCTGCTTGATTGCTAAGTTGGCTGCAGCACGCTGTGTTTGTTTGCTGTTGATTTACAAACCTGGCAACCCAGGGTGTGTAAATGGTTCTGGGGATTGGGCAGTAGGTGGGATCACAGGCCGAAACACCAAAAGAGTTCTGTTACAGAAAAGACACTTCTCAAAGAACATCATGCTTGCTGCAGGACTGCTCCCAGAGATGCCAAATAAATATTTCATGTTAAAAATGTATGTTTCCTTAATCTCTGTTGACACACCCTGGTCAATTTATGATTTAGTACAGTAAATATATTACATACTGGTATGTAATATATTACAAAAAAAAGCACCATGTATAAATATTGAGTGCTTTAAGAATTGTTTAAGAGGTTTTGTGGAAACAAAACTCTGGGAGACTTGTTTTTCAGTGGCTTTGCTCCAGAAAACCCTTCTAGTTTCCATTTGGCACCTTTACTTTCAAGACTGGAGCACATACACAAAAGAAAATAAAATAAAAAAAAAATAAACACTAAACAGAGACCTTCCCAGTGTGTCATGTGAAGCCAGGACTATTTATGTGTGTTGGCATGTCTTGGGAACCTTTTGATGCTCACATATGTTCATGAGGCCTAAAATCAGAAGTGGCAAATGTAAAATTAAAAGTAAAAAAACCCTCCAGGATTTCATTCCAAATGTCTGGCTTCTCGAATCACCTTAAACGGGCCTCAGAGGCATCCAGGCAGCTGAGACCAAATATTTGGATGTATTATTACTTTCTGGACCTGAATTTGCTACCTCTGGCTAAGACCCATTGATCTCAGTTGTAAAGAAAGATCATAGGATTGTAAAGGGTTATCTCCCAGAAGGATCTATGTCTTTATAAGTAGGAATGGATGCATGCATTAGCCAATCAGAGATTGATCATTGGATCTGGCTACAGGAATTAATCCAGTATGCCAAAGATACACAGATAACATGCTATTTTTCCAAATATAACAACGGATGTAATCATCTGGCGTTCTTGTGTCTCTGTGGTACAGTACGCATTGGATCAGGGTAAGTGAGGCATACTGTATACTACACTAAATTTCATTAGAGGTATATGGTACACACATTAAAATGATGGTTCTTCAAGAATGGTTCTTAAATAATGAAAATGGTTCTGTATAAAATCCTGAAAACATAAATAACCTTTTGCTTGATTTAATGGGTTTTACATGGCACCAAAAAGGGTTCTTCTATTGTCACAATATCAAGTTTGTTACAACTGAAGCACTTTTTTGTGTCCTATAGACCCCCTCTTTAAAAGGTGTTATATAGCACCATCAGCATTCTCTCATCAGTCTGAAGAACCCCTTCATGATGCAAAGAACCATTTGATCAAGTAAAAGTATGTTCAAGTGTTCAGGGTTCTGTAAAGTATCATTTTCTTTACTAAAGGATCCTTAAAGAACCATAATTTAAAGTGTGTACATTTCTGCAGTTGGGACATAACCAACAAATGTATTTGCCCATTTTTTTAAATAAAAATGAGCAAATGACAGCTGCCTTTAAATTATATCACAATGTGAAAACAATATGATAATAAAATGCTCAAAAAAAGGCAGAAAATACATATTTGGTGCAGAAAAGTTTCTATTTTAAATGAGAAAATTTGTTTTCTCCTGTAAAATTACCATTTTGGAGGTTCTTTTCCAACGGAGACAATATATTGGTGCGGTGCACAGCACAGTACTGTACTAATGCTATTTTCAAAACATTTAAATTTGTCTTTACAGACTTGAACATCCCTCCTGTGTCTCCACAGAGCTTCTGATCATAAAAAACACACACACACACACAAAAACCATCCTGGTCCAGGCACTGAATATCTAAAGATGTGCCTATTACATAATGTGCAAATAAATTCAATCGGTTTACATTTCCATCACAATCCCATTTAACTTTCATACATTTATGTTTCCATAAGAAAGACAACATACTATCATCTTTAAAAACCAAAAGGAATATTTAGATATGGTTTATTTTTATGAGTCTCTTGTGACACATAGCATTTATAAATCAACAACAACAAAATCAGGATGAGATACCTCTAGAAACACTAAATATGAATATCGTACCATATTATGGCTTCTTAGTTAAGATTTTAAAAATCAGTATCTAAAGGAAAACGGAATGAAAAGAATGAACTAAGGTAAAATTATGTTCAGTGTTCCTGACGTAGCACTTCTCCCTAGAAAACAGAGAACAGAGGAGTCAGCGCATGTGTGAAGATGAGAGGAGGACCTGATGGAGAGCCTCAGGCAGAGGATTGGGGAGCTGTGTGTGTGTGTGTGTGTGTGTGTGTATGTAGGGCTGCTCTCCTCTGGATGGCTTGTGTGAAAGGAGAGGGGTCCCTCAGTGTGTGTATAGGAGCAGGAGGAGCAGGTTTAAAGGGCACTTCAGCAAATATAAGGTACGCCGCTACAACTACAGCGCACAACACCTCTCTAGTGTCGCTGAGAGGATGGGGAGATAAGACTGATCTTCATTCACTCACAGCTGTGAACTCAGCTTTTTCCTCCTAACACTGCTAAACAACTTTCTCTCACACACTCTCACTCTCTCTTTCTCTCTCTACCTCCAACGTATGTCAAAAGTCTGCAGTCACCTTGCTTTCAGGCTGACGATTTCCCCTTTTAAATGAGGTCAAAATAAATTCAGAAAAGCTCTGTTAATAAAACAGCTATTTACTGACACTTTGGGAAACACTCTGCTTTGTGTTGTATATTTCTGTGCAAAGAAATTCATGATTCACTGCCCTGAAAAACACATTTATCTCCAACAAAATTTGAACAGAGTCTTTAAAGTCTGTGAATGTTCGAAGATAAATGAACCAATAGAAATGTTCCAAAAAAGACTTATAATAAAATCTCTACTTTAATTCTCTTTATTAAAAGTTAAGCTCAGTTTGACTTTTTAGTGTAATAAGTGTTTTTTTGGGCAGCGATGAAGTTCTTGTTAAAGCACATATTATAACTGTTTTAGGTCTAAAAAAAGGGTCTAAAATGCATTCTTCCTGAGGCAGGTATCGTTGTCCTCAGAGCAAACCTGCTTAGCCTTTAAGGAATAGAAATCATGCTCATTAAAAGAGTATGAAAATTAGGTGTCTGCATACTTTTGAGAGGTAACAGAAATATTTGATGTGTGTTGATTCAGAAAATACTTTTAAGACTGAAGGCTAGCAGTAGTAGTATACAAATTCTTAATAGATAAAAATGCATGTAAAAAGATACAACACTTTTGCAAGTCACAGGCTTCAAATCTAAATTTTAATACTTTATATACTTCTTAGTGATCTCCTGACTATTCCACAGCCTGCTAATTGTATTTATTTGGCAGCACTTTACTGCAAGACAGTGTCCATAAAGCTTCATGACACCTTCATATGAAATGCCATTTTGTAATTTATCATGACATTTGACATAAACCGATAATGATTATATATAAAGGATGCTTTGATGTCACATTATCATAATACTTTATGTAGGTGACACAATGGAGACTTGGCAATTTTGAGTTGAAGTGACATGACACACTGTAATAGCTGATTTTGTAGTTTGGTGTATATCCCAGTGACATAATACTGATGTTATATCAGCCCGATTTGGACAAGACTACATTTATATGAGGTCTTGGGGTAATTTCTTTTATTAAAGATGTTCCTCTGTGATTTTATTTCCATCCACACCATTCAACTGTGTTTTTCACCCTACAAATTACTTATTTTTTCTCCACCAAATTCAGCAAAAAAATTCTGACCTGTGCTGCTCGCCAGCTTTAGTCTCCTGGCATGCGGATCCAGCATATGTTTCATCGCTGAGGAGATATATAAAATGTTTCATTACAAATGTTAAAAAAATAGATATTATATATATTATTTAAATATTAAGGAATAACCCAGTCCCCATAGGGCTGCTGTTGACTTCTCTTATATGTTACAGCCAGAGAAAATGATTACATATGTTGAACCTCTCTGGCTTGGCAAACTAGATCATAATATCTTCTTTATGTCACCGGGACATACCCTGAGCTAAAAATTTCATTCATGACCCTGAAAGGCCCCAAATATTACATTATATATGAAAAAGAATCAGTGTCACCTCATTTATATTATTATTATAATTATTTTTTTATTATTTATCAACTTGACATCTAAGTTGGCCAATGTAACCTTTTATGTCCTTTTTGACATATACTGGAATAGGTTTTTAAATGTTCATAGAGGTGTATAATAAATAAGGTTTATTTACGTGTCATATGGATCAAACAGCCATTTAGCCTTATGATTGCTGCCCTACATCAAAGGGTTACTCTCTATTTTTTTCAGCTTTCTATAGCTAATCAGTTCTTAGATTAATTACAGCTGTCCATCTGACCATTGTAACCTAGCACATGCAAGTATAGTTGGCCAATAATGTGATCCTGAAAAAGACTAGGTGTAACATTAGGTTCATCCAGTACAGATTTATTTTTCTGTCCTTTGAGAAAAGCGAGTAAAAAATGTTAAAATGTGCGGATTGTAGCTTTAACTTTAAACAACTAACAAAACACTGCTTCCACTTGATACTACTCCGATTGCTTTAGAGATCAGGGGTCGGTCTCTTTGGTTTCTTGTGTCCAGTGGGTTCAATGGTAGAAGAGTGAATGTTCAAGAAGGACTAAAAGTGTCAGAGATTGTGGCATAATCCCCAAAATATAGAGGAAAGTGCTCTGTTTGCTTAGGAATATATTGTAAATGTAGAGCAATATATTCTGCTTTTTGTAGAGCTTCTATGGGGGAGTGAGAGAGCCTTCCATAGGGCAGACTCAAGCTTAGCCCCACTGTTAGTGAAGGGGAAAACGTTTCCTCATATGGTTGCGTCTGCCAGATGACAAAATGACAATTAAAATAGAAAATATTCCTTAGTCTTCAGGGAGAACATGTGCAAACAGCACACCATGAGTCATCTGGGAGATCCACACTCGCACAGCACCTGAGGCCAAGGGCACACACACACGAGCATGCACACACTGACACACACACACACACACTGATACACACATGCGCACACTCACACACACACACACACATCAGCAAACTCTCTCCAGCCTTCTGTTCAAAAGTTAAAGGTGCGAAGTACCAAAAGTCTACAGAGAGGGGTAAACTATGGTTTCAAAAGTAAACACAGTTTAAAAGGGGAGCTTAAAGGAATAGTTTAGTGTAAAATCACATTCACTCTATTTTCACTTCACCCTACAGGTAGTCGATCAGACAGGGCGCACCTCACCTCAAGTTTGCTTGTTTAGTTTTGTAATGGAGCTAAGATTTAATGCTAAAATATGTAAACATGTTACTGCTATGTACTATTGTGCAAACTGCAGGTTTAAATGATAACGATGTGTTTTTGATTATTTTGAGAAAGAGATATATGTGTGGTTTCTTACACTGTTGTCTACAAAACGAATACAAATAAGTGCTGTTTCCAAAACTGTGCAATCACTATATAGTGCACTATTTTGAAGTCACATTATTTTGTAGCGGTGTCCAAAAAGACAATCCCACAATACACATTTTGTTTTTTACAGGATACCCAAAATACACTGCAATGTTTGGTTTAAAACCCGCATGAGATAATGTCTGGGATCGTTCACTGCCCTCTAGAATTCAGTTCACTATAATAGTGCACTATATAGTGAGGGATGTAGGGAATAGTGCGTAGGGAGCCCTTTCAGATATATCAACGAAGGAAATTTTCTGTTCTGTTCTGTTCTTTCAAGTTTTAAAATCCCCTTATGCCTTAAAAGTGGTAATATCTTTGTTCAGTAGGCACAAATCTAAGAATATGCACTTAGTCCACACCTATATCTCCGTTTACCACTCCACTACCACTACAGCGTTCTTTTTGGACCACTAGTTTCAGAGCTGAAATGCTCATGGTGATTTTTATCAATCAAGGTACTCTTTCTAGCATACAAACAACAGCACACAGACATGTTAAAAAATAAAAAGCTTGATTTACACTGGAGGTGGAGGTAGTCTTTAAGTTTTTTTTATCCATTCATAAATAAAAGAGTATCACTTTATGAGATTGTGTGGTATATACTAATATTTGATAGCTGCTTAAAAAAGCTACCTGTAATAATGCTCATAGGTGTTCATTTTTGGTCTGTCATTGCATGCTAGCTATAGTAGCCTCAAGAGCGTGCAGAACTAAAGAAACAAACCTCAGAAACTGAACCTGTCCTGACTGGTTGACTACTTTATAGGTGAAAGTGTTTCATCTAATTTTCCCCCAAACTGTAGCTTTAAGGTTGTGCGTTTTTTTTTTCAGAGCAGACATGCACAGCCAAGGCCTGAACACCCCTCATTCTCCACAACCCCCACCTTGCCCACTTCACAGCCTCATGCTGAGGAAGACCCCAGAAGCCCAGGCTAAAGCTTTTTGCATCCAGAGTAAGATCAGCCGTGCCTCACCTACAACTACCTACTTTCTTTATATATACATCAGAAAGAGTAATCAACTAGAGTTAATTTTGTACATGCGTGTATATATATATTTATATATATTCATATATATATATTTCTGAAAACCCAAAAGATAAAGAAATCCTCTTCCAAAAGGCAGAATATACAGACCTGGTCCAAATCAATGTAGTATCAAACAGCCTCCTGTCAAATATTCACTCGTCTCAAACAAAAACGATTATTGAAATATATGTACAAAAAATACAAATGCAAATGCCCTAGAATATATCTATATATATTCATATACATATATATTTTTTCATCTTTCCATTAAAAATCTGAAAATAATATTATTGTTTTTATCTTTAAGAAAAAAATTATTCGAAACCATGCAGTTTCCCAAGCCTCCGAGTTTATCCGATGCTAAGTCTCTTTGGGGCTGGGGAGAGGGAGGAAGAGAGCGAGCGAGGAATAAAGAGAGGGAGAGAAGGAGGAGGGCCGTGTGCTCCACCCGACGTTTTCGGGGGCTCTTTCCTGAGCTGGTCTCAGACCTGTGTCCGGCTACGCAGAGCAGAGGCAGAGAGTGTGTGCGTGAGAGTGTGTGTGTGTGTATGCACATATTTCAGAAAGAGCTGGGGCCAGCAACTCTATTCCTGGAGGAGCTTTGTCCAGTACTGATGATTTCCTTGCTCATAAACAGTAGGGCTGCACAATGTAACGTAATGTCAGTAGAAACCTCCATATTTGAACATGTTTTAACATCATTTCAAAGTGGATGCTGTTTGTTCTATGTTAGAATGCCACAAACACAGGTTCATAGAGTGGCCCAACATCTTCAATTGACTTCCCAACAAAGTTAAGGAGATTTGTCACACCATTAACCTCCTCAATGTTGATATTTCAAACATATGCAAATTAGTTTCTGCGCTTTAAGAACCCTAATTGATTATATATGATTCAGATCAATTGCTGTGTGAATTCTTGGTGAATAATTAATATCTGAATTCCACAAAGACCCATAGATGGACCCAAACATCAATCCTAAAACTCACGACTTTAAAATTTGTTTCACAGCAGGTGACAAATAATATATAATTCATAATAACTCCTGCAGTATTTACTGAATCTTGAGCCAGAGGTTTAAGTCAGCAGTAATAATCTTAGGTTTAAATACTGCAGTATATGGCATATTGCAATATATAACAATTCCATGTAATAATATTTTAATTATTGCTTAGAAAATTGTTACTATAATGCCTGTCTAATATACGAAAAAAGCCTTCAGAGAAGGTCTAACATCTGTGGATTAAAAAATAAATGATCTGTAATACTTGTTATATGTTATATTTAATGTTCTAAATCTGAAAACGTGTCATATTTTACTTTTAAAATTAGTTTGGTTAAAGGTTTATTTTTGTTAGTTTTACAACCAACACTGTCACTCATATGAGCACAAAACACACTAACCATTACATCAGTGTCATCAGTGCTGAGAGTGATCCACTAGTCATTAATACCTGCTGTGTGGTGGTCCTGAGCATAGATGAAGAGGGTGAAAATGGCAAACAAATTGTGCAGAGAAACAAAAATCTTAAACTGGAGACCTAACTCAGAAATTAATGGTTTGCTGCTATGAACAATGCCATTTTCAGAGCAGGGTAGTCACTGTTCTGGACACAGGCCCTCCAGGACCAGGGTTGACTTTGCACCCCTGAGAGAAAGAGCAAGAGAGGCTGAATGTGTGTTGAACAGAGAGAGAGAGAGAGAGAGAGAGAGAGAGAGAGAGAGAGAGAGAGAGAGAGATGGAGGCCCTCTGCTCGGCCCTTGTGCTCCTCCACTCTACACTTTGGACTCGTTCTCCATGTTGGCGATGTCGCCGTTGCGCTCAGCTTGCTCCTGGCCCTCTCCACTCTTCTCCTTCTCCTCATTGCGCGAGTCCAACAGGCCCTGCTGGCTCAGTCTGCTGGCCACACTCCAGGTAAGTGGCAGCCGGGCACGAGCATTCATCTCTGCCAGCTCTCGTGCACTGCAACTCGGCGTATTTGTCTCATAGATTTCGTGGAAGCTGTTGTAGTCCACCTCATAGAAGCCATCCTCCAGTGTCAGCACAGGCGTGAAGCGGTAGCCCCACTTGATCTCACTGGCCACGTATGAACTGCGTGCCTGGCATGTCATCCCTGAGGAAAGACCAGCACAGAAGACACTTAGAGCCTGGTTACATCTTATATTAACATGTGTTACTAAGGCATTTCTGTTTGGATCGTATGTAGAAAAAGGCCAGACTAAGTTATTCCCAGACAAAAAGCATATCAACAGTTTTAAAACATTGATTCTCATTACACACTTGAAAAAAAATGACATTATAATGAACAATTTCTAATGAGTATTAAAAAATATATTTTCTAGGCCTGTAGTAGCCTATTGGTTACATAAGTGCAGGGACTTATTAGGTGTGCAAATAAGTATTAATTATTTTTTTTGTGAAACGTATAAATGTAGTACAAAATTCAAACATTCTGCTGCTCTTTTGTCATTTTACAATAACTGTTCTTCATTCATTTATTATCTGTAACAACTTATCCAGTTCAGGTTTATCCATAGCACACCCAGAATCACCAGAAGCAAGGTGGAGAGTGGGCTAGTCCAAAAATAACAATTCTATTTAAGTAAAACAATTTTTAATTAAAATGAGAATTGAATTTGATATAAAAAAAAGTATTAATATGCTATTTTAATGATAGCTAACATCAAAATCATCATCTTTAATCATCGTCTAAACTTAAACTCACATATTCTTGGATACCCCATTGCCCCCCTGAACAGAACAGATTGATGCACATGTTTCTTGCACTTTTTCTTTTGACAGAACTCATAACGAATGCAGTGATGCAAGGGGTGCAACACAGGAACACACACTGGAGGGGGTGCCAGTCCTTCACAGGGTGACACACACTCACACATTCACTAGGGACGCTTTTTGAGTAGCTACTCCATCTACTAATGTGTTTTTTTGACCATGGGAGCAATTGGAGGAAACCCACGCGAACATGGGAAGAACACACCAAACTCCTCAGAGACAGTCACATGGAGCGGGGCTCAAACCCACAAACCCAGGACCCTGGATCCATGTGATGGCGACACCACCTGCTGTGCCATGCATGTGAACATTGATCTGTTAATCTTTCCATAGACGACATGGTTATTAACAAAAATTACAGGAATCTGATTGAAATAGTCCTGTTATCACATTCAGCTAGCGTGGATAGAGTGATGTTATTGAGAGATGTGTAATCGGAATCATCTGGAATACAGTTGGAAAAGAGAGAGATAGATAGAACTGCAGTGAAAGGAGGAATGAATGGTTGTGTTAGTGTGTGTATGTGTGTTTACAGACGAATCGAATGGCCATTTATCTCAATGGTAGGTGAGAGCAATTATTCAGTGTGAAGGTGCGTTTGTCAACATAAGGTTCAGCACAACACTGATCTGCAGTCAGTAGTGATTTACTCTGGAGGTGAGAGAGTCAGATAAGTCTCTTTATTACAGGCTCACCCCAGCAATCCATACTGAGGCTGACTTTTGCTAGTTCTTTGCAGTAGACCTTCAGACAAATACACAAAACACACACACACACACACTTATATAATACTCATGTTTGGCAGAGTACTACCCCCTGTCTCTCTCTCTCTCTCTCTCTCTCTCTCTCTCTCTCTCTCTCTCTCTCTCATGCATGTACACAAACACACACACTTTGATGTCCATGAGCCTCCATTACACTCCACTGCTTTTAACACAATTACTGTATCATTACACCAAACTACCTTCAACACAATTACACTAATCCCAGTGATGAGTTAGAAATAGTGAAGGTAATAATTACAAGTACCTGAGGTGTACAGTGTTTAGCTAATGAGCATTTAACTTCTACAACCATGTAATTGTATAGGTATTTAAAAAAAATATTTGTTAGCTTTACCATTAAACCATTGCTGTCTGACAAAAACCTTGTATCTCCTAAAAAGTAAAACGTACTTTTACATTATAATCGTACTACATTACTTTGTTTGTCTAAATATATCCGAATAATACCTCAGCCTTATGGTAAGTTAATGTTCACTTTGAACATAATTCTCAGTCCTTTTTATTATACAGTCCCGGTCTGTAGATGGAAATGTAGATGCGAGTGTGCTTTTTGAAACATCTTTGACTGACACTCCTGACATCACTGCCACAATAATGTATGGTTTCAAAGTTAGTCAGATGTTTTCCTCTTCTTGTATTCATCCAAAAATATTTCAAGGTAAATCAGTTATTTTTAAAATAACTTGTATTAAACATCTATTTTAGATAAGGTAACTTAATTACATTATAGTTACGTTTGAAAATGTTGGTAACCAATTTTCTTCTATATGTTTATATGCAGTGTTTCTAAAGCTCTATATCTATAATATTAGTCAAATCAATTTTTACAGTAGCTTTCCTATGATTGACATTAATTATCCTCAGATTTGTAGTATTGTGCATTATTTATCCAAATATTTTATGCTCAAAAATACAATCATGCATAATACCTTGCTGATACTTGAAGCACACCCATCAACACACACACATACACACCCTGTCAGTTTCTGACAGAGCAACCATACAAGAAGCTGAATTCCCTGAGGATTATAATAGCAACTACACACAAACAGTAAAATTCCACTAGAGCTGCTATATTCATTTGTTGTTTGTTCAGTTTAAATCCAGATTCCTGTCTAGCTGCTGCTGCCATACTTATCGAAACTCGTTGAACTTGAGCTCGCTGATGCGGATGCAGTATTTTGCCCTTTGCATCCTAATGCATATGATTAGAAATACATTGGGAGCTGATCCTAGATCAGCAGGCCCACTCGCATAAGCTGGGCAAAGGAGGGTCCGGGATTAGCGTCCCGCTAACTGAAAGGAACTTGGCAGGTAATAGTGAGAGACGGGTCGGTGTGAGGGGCCCGATCAACACTCCCCTGTGTTATCAGCGGCCAGCAGACTCTCCGCAGGAAGAATCCCCTGCCGGCTAATGCGGTCAGAGAGAAAGCAAGAAGCAGAAACGGCCCGCCGCCATCCAAACACAGCACTGCCATTCTTCTTCAGAGATGAGCAAAGCACAGTCACAAAGGCTTAGTGCACGGAGCACACATCTGGAAAGGAGCACAACGGGGGAGTGTGGTGTATACAAAACGTACACACACAAGCAGAAAGGATGGGTAATGGTTGTTCTTGTATGATTCAGAGCTTTGATCAGTCCTAAAATACTGAAGCAAACATAAGTACAGCCAAAGCATTTTGCTTTCAAGCTTTGATTCCAAACCTAACTGTACACACCAAAAAGGCTTCCAAGTTCTTGACTTGGCTCTATAGGCCTAGGAAACAGTTTCTTAAAGAGGTTGAAATTTAATTGGAGTTGGTGTAACAATGTATTTTGATATTGTAATGCAATTCTTTTATTTTACTGTGCATTATGGGCTGTGCTTTGTTGGCAGTTCATCTTGAAAATATGCTATTAAATGTAGAAACATTTAAATATGCTGTCCATAAATTTGTACTAAGCCCTCATAATTTATAAGGTGTATATTTATCAAATGGGGGAACCGCAGTACTCTCTGGATTGTTTACATTCAGAAGCTCTTCCTCTTTTAAGGCGGATCGATATGTTTGAGAGAAAAACGACTGTTGTTTGTATGTGTCTGAAGTTTTTATTCATTGTTTCAATTACCACAGAGTCTCCTTTTTGACTCAAGTCGTTTAGTTTCGTAGCACTTTCTGTCTTTTCGGAAAGTTTACTTTCATGCTATTAGCATTCTACCAAATTTCGAGTGGGTTCCTACCTAAATAATATGAAGAAGCAAAATAAGCCAATTTTACACACCTATGGAGCATAAACAAAGCAAGCTCCTCATCTTTTTCATGATTCTCAACATTTGGAGGGCTCTTTGCCATTTCTCTGCTGTAAGCAGAGAGAGGAATCCTAGCATGTCTGACCAAGCCCCTTTGTTTTTTGACTCGTTTACTAACACTAAGGTTCATAAACACATCAGACCAGTTTCCAGCATGTAAATAGACTGGAGAGTTAGTAAATAGTTAGCAATTACAATAATGAACATCACATTTAATGTGCTGTTTCAATACTGGCTCCATTGGCTTTGTTGTTGTTTTGCTACAAAATGAGAGACTGCAATATACCAGATTATAAAATGTTAAAGGAAATAAAAGTCCAGAATAAGCTAAAATTAACTACGCATAAATACCAGCTGCAATCACAGCAACACGAATTTTAACTCTGAACCTGACTCAAGCCCAACAAACTGCTAACACTGCACCCTGACCAAACCTGATGTGAACACACTTAACGTGAATGAGATACAGGACTTAAAGATTAATGTATATGTAAAACATTTGTTCACTGTTTAAATTGTAATTTTGTAGTAGTGTGCCAAAAACAGTTACTATCCAGTGCAATTTTACAATCTTACAATAGACTGCAACATCATGCTTAAGTCCTTAAGCCTGTACTCTTACCATCAGTAAGTGTATTAGTGATGAAAACGTGTCTTCTGCAGCAGAGTGACATGTGTAAAAATGTTGTTGCTCATAATAGTGTCCTATATAGAGCTCTGGTATTTCCAACATCACTGGGAATAATGGGAATATCGATCAGTAGGTGTGTGTGCGCGCGTGTGTGTGTGTGTATGTGTTGTCAGACTGAACAGCAGGCAGGTGAAAAATGTGAATGGTTGTATAATGCTGAGCTGCTGTTGTTGCTTGTTTCTTCTAAACGTTGTCTCTGGGCTCCAGGCCCTTGCAGTAACTTGCTTTAAGATGACACATATGTGCATGTTCTGCTTCCTCATCGCCGTGGCGACAGGTCAGCCATGAAGGCGCCACCAGCTGTTCTTTTTCTCCCCATCATGCCCTTGCTCTTGTCGACCTCAGTGTGCTCACTGAATCTCGCTGTTGCCGTGAGCGACACGGGGTGCCTGAGAGTGCAGTGTGTGTGTGTGTGCGTGTGTGTGTGTGTGTGTGTGTGTGAGAGAGAGAGAGAGAGAGAGAGAGAGAGTGTGAGCATGGCTTGTAGCACCTCTGTGGGCGTACATACTAGGGTCCTGTTTGATATGAAAATAAAGAGGTCAATATTGATTTGAGGTGAACAGAAGTTTAGGTAACTAATAGTGAGAGACGGGTCGGTGTGAGGGAAAAGCCCAAATCAAGCCAGCACATATAATGCCCAACTTTAAACAAATGATTCTGAACAATGTTTAATGTTACAGTAACATAAGACACATGGGATACACAGAACTATACAGAACAAATTACCCTTTCTTTTTAAATCATGTATAAATTGATCTAAAACAGATGTCCTTCAATAAAAATATGTTATTCCTCATCAGTAAAATTTTCTCACAGTTCACTAACTCTCTCATCTGTTTGAATGCTGGAAAAATATCTGGTTTCCATACTCAGCCCTGTTTCTGCAAACGGGAAACAAACAAAGTGGCTTGGACAGAGAAACCATCTTTCAGATGCTGCACACATGAATGTGAGGGGTGGAGCTTCTGAAGGAGCACTGAAGGGAGAGGTGTGTTTGAATTGCTGTTGAAATCAAATACACCACTTATTTCAAGAATCGTATACACCACCTTTAATACTGGGATATATTAAACTCAGTAATTCTACACAATCATACCTATTAAACCTGGCAATTAACAGACAGGTTGAATTAGGTGTTTGAGTAGGGAAATCACCCAAAAGTGCTGGACACTCATCTTCCAAATATACTTCAGGCCTAGTATGCTTTGTCCTTCAATCAAGAAATTGAGGGTTTGAATCCCTGAGATGCTGTGATCCAATAAATCTAATTGTTGCTGTGTATCTGTGATATATTCATTATTAATTATAAACCCAATAATCATTCAGCTGACATTTGTAAAGCTGACAATATAATAATGACACTTGAAACAGTGTATTAGAATGTATCTCCAGTCTGAAAACAGTAGATGTGGTTTTGAAATGTGTAATGAATGAATATACCAATTGAAATGCTCTAAAATGACTTGGAATAAAGTTCTTCCATTAATAATCTGACTGAATCTGAATCTGAACTTGACTGGTCATCACGTTTTATGTTTATCGCATTTATTATTAACATCTTTATACTTCATTATACTTCACAGAAATGTAGTCTACACATTTCCTGAAGCTGTAGAGTCTGCCCTTGCCATTACATCTTTTTTATGAGATTGTAAATGACTCATATCTGGAGTTATAAGGCTATGAATTGGGGTTGATCTACCGCTCACTGTGTGCAATTGCAGGATTTGTGTGTCAGTCTACATTTTGTGTGAAACTGAACAATGGGCACTAAAGAATAATGGTAGAAGTTATTTAGAAGTTCTAAAAGTCCATTAGAGGTGAAAAAGACTTTTACCTTCTCCTGTAAAGGTGTCATTTTAGACTTGCTTACTTTTTTTACTGGTATATTTACTTACTTACTATGTTACTTACTTCCTTACTAACTTACTTATTTACTTTACTAACTTGCATATTTATCCTTACATACTTATTATTTGCTTATTTACTTGCTTATTTAGTTACTTATTTACTTATTCCCAATTTTGTGGGAACAGTGCCACAAAAAAACAAACAGCACAGCATCATTCTTCCCCTTTCTAAACAGTCCCATTCAGAATGACCAGTTTCAGCACCTGCTATTTCACATGCTAATGAACCACAACTAAGTTCAGCATGATATCCCAGGAATGAGGAGCAGTTTTTTAGCCATTTTTGCTTGGTTCCATTTATTCTCCATTCTCATTATTGCCATATTTAATGAGTACCCATATTTCTCTTTTCTTACTGTGTATGTTTGTTCTCTTTAACCTCTTCCTCCTCCTCCTCGCCTAAATGCTCTATGATTGGAGAGACTCAGATGAGGAATGCAGACAGTCAGCACTTAATGTCAGAAATAGTTTAAAATTAGAATGACTTGTTTTATCCTATGAAAAACTGGGTGGTCTTGTTTGTGCTACGGTAGACTCCAGATGCAACAATGATTGTGCACTTGCACTAAAATCTTTTTTATATTAATAATGCTAACCACCGCTTTTAACACGGCATGTCATAACATTATTTTTTCATTTCATAAAACAGGTGACATTCCACAGGGAGAGATCAATGGTCTTGTATCGTGTCTCTAGGAACTCTGTCTATGAATGGAGTACTGACATGGCATGGTCTCACAGCTCGTTTACAGCCTCGTCAGCTGCATGGGGATGTGCCTGTCTGAGAGAAATGTCTTTTTTATTTTTTTTTTGCCCTCAACCGTCAAAAATCACAAATCCAGTGTCCTCTCTGGCTGTGTTTACTCTTTTGAGGCCTAACAGCTGAGTGGGGGAGAGAGATGTGTACAGTTCTGCGGCACCTGAGGCACTACACAGCCCAGCACTCACACACTGCTTAATCTTTTATAAGTAACGACACGCAGCTCTGAGAGCTAACGATACCTACAAGCGTAAAGCATGTCTTAAAATGAACCCCTTTCTTATACCAAAGAGAGACAATGTGAGAAAGTGTGTGTGTGTGTGTGTGTGTGTGTGTGTGATTGAGTGAGTGGATGAGAGGGAGAGAGAGAGACAAAGAGAGAAAGAAAGAGAGAGAGAGAGAGAGAGAGAGAGAGAGAGAGAGAGAGAGTTTTTGAGAGGGACTGAGACTGTGAGAGAGACATTGTGATGGTGACAGAGAGACAGAGGTAACACAGAGAGACAGAGAGAGACACACTGGAAGAAGTGAAAGAAAGAGAAATTTAGAAGGAATGATAGGGAATACAGATGTAATGATAAGGGGAGGCCAAAAGGGAATCAGACACTTTGAGAGGGGAAGAGAATGAGATAGACATTGAGAGGGAATGAGAGAGAGAGAGAAAGAGAGAGAGAGATTGAAAGGAATGGTAATTAGTATTTAATAAAGATACTAATAATACTAATCATTACAACAACTACTATTAATATTAATAATACAAATAATAATAATAATAATAATATGCCTGGTGCTGGACCCTTTAGATAACAGAGTTGTGTAACAGCAGTGGGTTTTCCTGCTGCTCACACTCACTCTCTCTCTCTCACTCTCCACACTGTCTCTATGGCAACCACTCTCACAAACCACTCAAAATAGAATCACAGTTGCTGGAAAAGCAGAATTTTCGACTGATCGTTCCACCCAAGATGCAAAACCCACCATTTTTAGGCTTTATTTAGTTCTCCAGTGAAGTGCTTGTGATGATCAGAATGCTGAATCAAAGCTCTGAGAACAAAGAGCCAGATCTTGTGTTCTTGATTGATGAATGCATTTGCTTGAGTTTGTGCAGACAAGCAGCGTTTTTGCGCCCTCCCATCAACCACACTCTAAAAATACACTAGCAATAAAGATGACTTTATAAACAATGTTTTTTCTTCTACCATCGGAGAAAGTAGAGAGTTCAGCCTCCGTGCCCTTTGGCTTCTGAATTCCTTGGTATAATCGATATGACCAGCAATTTTCATGAGACAGTGAGTGAGTGCATGTTTGTGTTTGTGTGTGGGAGAGTGAGTGAGAGAGAGAGAGAGAGAGAGAGAGAGAGAGAGAGAGAGAGAGAGAGAGAGCGAGAGAGAGAGAGAGAGAGAGAGAGAGAGAGAGAGAGAGAGAGAGATGAGCGAGTGAGTGAGTGTTTGGGAGTAAAATGCAGAATTCTGCCAGAGACAAAAGCGGAGGACTGACTCAGACATGACAGCTGTCCATGAAATCTAAAAACAGCTGCAAGAACACATTAGAGCAGAAGCTTGGCCTTCAAAAAGCAAAAGTGCCAACGCACACACACATCATGCCCGCACATACACACAACTGATCGATCTCATCTTACACAATTGCATTTAGTATTTCATCTCCCTTTCATCATTACAGTAGGCCCTACTTATTCCCTTTGAACCAACTTCAGCTGAGTCAGAAGGAAACATATAAAATTACAAATGAAAAAAGGAGCAATAGATATTAAAACACTGGCTCTTTTCAGGATATCACTCTCTCTCTCTCACACACACATACACACACACAAACACACACACACACACACACACACACACACACACACACACACACAGTAAAAAGGATTATCTAACAGTGGAAATGCCTTGTGTATTTTCTACAGCAATTAATCTGCAGTTTGTTCCAGCGTTCACAGTCAATTTGCAATAATAGATCTACTGCGTATTGTATGGAAGAAAGTCCTTTTTTAGAGTACTGTTATGGTAATCCTGTGTTAAACAAGGATACAAACTGAGGCTTTGAAAGAACTGTAGCCTCTCTTGCAGTTATACTTTTAATTTTGCAGCAAGAACACTGTGAGGATTATCTTCAATAAAGTAATATGTAACCGCTCACACCGACTTTTCTATGTCTCTCTTTCTCTCTCTCTCTCTCTCTCTCTCTCTCTCCCTCTCTCTCTCTCTCTCTCTCTCTCTCTCTCTCTCTCTCTCTACACCAGAACACAAAGGAACTGTAGAAAAGACAATAAGGTGAATACACACAGCAGCTCCTCCTGTCTCCCCCTGATGCCTGTGTACATGTGCTAGACTTTCATAATCTCAAACATGCTGGAAAAGCAAACAGGGCAGGGGTTTGTCTGAGTGTGTACCCTGTGGACCAATAGCCGTGTGTGTGTACTTGGGTGTGTTGGATGTTGTTAAATCCTCTGAGAGTGATTCACTTGCATTATTCTTGCCTAACCGCTTTCACATGAGCAACCACAACTTCAAGTCCACCCCCCACCTTTCAAGAAGCACAAAAATGGCCCCAACAACTTCAGACTCTACACTTCTGCAGTGACCTCAACTCTTATTTCCCAAAATCTGTAAAGCTTATCACCCATCTCCAGCCAGACCACTCTAAACTCTACTAACAGTGAGCCAAACAACAACACAGTCTACTTTTCAGAAACCTACAATTAAACCACAAAACCCTGCCATAAACTTTGAATTCTGCCACCAAACTGATTCAGACTCTGCCACCTTGAACACTTCTGCCCAGGTATCTAAAATTCTGGACCGAATCCCTTCAAACTCTCACACTAAACAACCTCAGATTCTGGCACCTGACAATCTCAAATCTTTCCCAACTAATAACCTCAAACACACCCCACAAAGCATCCAAAAACACTGCCATTTGACTGTCCAATGGTCTGCTTTCGCTGCCACAGATCCAGCTTTCTCAAGAACCAGGTAAGCAAGTGGATGCCTTGAACATGCAGTCTGGAGAGACAGGCATTAACTGGTCAGGAGGTATAGAGTGAATTCTTTGTCAAAAGTTTACAAAAGCAAAAATAAATCTGCAAACAAAATTCTTAGAATCAGGATGAGAACATATACAGTACTGTGCAAAAATTTTAGGCACCAGCGATTGAGACTTAAAAAGCTATTTATCAGAGCAGAAAATGTTTATTTACTAAAAAACAAACAAACAAACAAACAAACAAACAACAAATAACACCCAACGTTAGAATAAAACCAAATAACATTATTCCAGTGAGTGTGATATTCTGTGTGTGAATGTGTTGGTTTAACTTTTTCCAAATCTCTCCTCGTGGAGTCCGTATTATTTGAGGTTATCATCCAACACCTAGTTTTACTGGTGAATAAATAATGATTTTAAATAACGTGCGCTGTTGATTTAACAAATTCATGCAATCAAGGAGAATCTGAACAAAACATTTTTCTTCAAACTCAGAACAAGCTATTGTCAATACACAACAGCAGGTAAACTGTATATTAGAATTTAAAAGTTGATGCAAATGTTATAATCATTGCTAAATGCTTTGTAGAATTTGCAGTTGCTCATATGTCATCACTATGTTAGTGTTTCCTCTCAGTCCAGTAGACAAGAAGTTTATAGCTCTCGTTAGTGAAGTGTGTTAATATTTATGGTCATGCTTAATGTAGTTATTATACAGTGTAAAGACAATCCATTATTTTGTCAAAACCATACTAGGACACATTTATTAACACATAATATTTAAAGTTAACAGCAAGTATGTTCAAAAAAGTCTTAATAGTCCAGTATAATTCATATTTACAGCACTGTACTGAAATCAATGGGGAGAGAAGGGATGTGGTTTCTTACTCCTCCCCAAAATTTACATGGTGCAGTTTCTACAGTGCTAAGGATGGAGTAGCAATGACAGAGGTGCTATTCTCCTTATTACAAGTAAATGAAGCAAGGCCACCCAGTTCCTCTAAGTTGGAGTTTTCCTTGACTTATTCATGTTAGTCTTAAGTTCTGAGTTCTTTGGTACCACAAGCAAAGAAGTGGACCCCCTAACCACACCCCAAGGACTTCTAGCACATTATTTGGGGCTTATAAACCTTATCTTTACAACTCAACATCCTTAAACTGTGCCATAGAATTGTTCCACACAGGTAGATATTAATGCAGCAACACAACCTACAAAACACAGGAGTGCCAACTAAGTTTTCTCATGTATGACCTCAAACTCAAATACTCTCGTCATCCAAAAATCATAAAACATTGACTCCAAAACTTTCAAATCTGCTCACTGAAACAAAGCCCTAAAGACCATCACTACCTCAAACTTTTCACCAAAGGTATCATTAGACCCATTGCCAAATGTTGCTAGGCCCCTCCAAAATCACAGATTCATTACAGGAACTACATTTCCCATAATGCTCCACCATCGTTCCAAAAGCTTGAACAGCTCAGTGTCAGTTTTTTTTTTGGAGTTATGGACATTTGTAAATGTTTAAAAGAAAGCTAGCCATGCAACAGACAAGGTAATGATAGTCTATGGACTAAATTATTTCATCAAACAAACATTCTGACATTCCGTTGCCAACAGTAAGAGCATGTTCTTTAAAATACTGTTGTTTTTTAATTATTCAGTTTTAAATACTGCCATATTAAAATAGGAACTGCAGTCAGTAATTACAGGGTTCCCTCATATTTTCAGTGTACCCAATGTGTATCCTAGAATGTGGATGCAGTTTTAGCAGATGGTGCAATACAAGAGATTTATACTGTTTTTGTTTTTTATGTGTTCAAACATGTGCAAACAATGCAATTAATTTATTTTTTTTCCCCATGCTCTTCGGTCTTAAGCACCTGTCTTTAGCTCAAGCCCATTACCCAAAGCAAATTCAAATTCAAAGTCAAATTCAATCCCTCAACAACCTCAAAACTCATTCTCAAACACTCCACAACCTCACGCATTTCCCACGGTTTTAAACTCTACTGCCAGTTCATCTTCCAACTTGGACAACACAAGTGGTCATTTCATCCCTCACACCAAGTTTCAACTCATTTGCTTGGCCCCTGCATAAGGCACATTAAAACCATGGCTCCCATGAGAGTGTGTGATTTCTCCCTCAGCTGCAGATCATTCCGTATTCTTTCATTTACTCCCAGAGGGAACGCTTCGTCTCACCTGCGGTTCACAGCTCGGGCAGCTGTGGCCTCAGATCTGCGGCTAATGAAGGATCATCTGCATTCCGTGTGCCAGCACAGCTCGTCTGGCTAAAGGCCTCATAAAATAGTAATCTGTAACAATTACCCTGAAAATCCGAGGTGGGCAGAAGCACTCGTTTCCAATTAGCTTGGCCACTGACACCCAGAGACTAACCTGTGTTAGATACGGATTGAGGTGCATTCTATTCTCATGTGAATGAGAAGTGCTGTATCCAGAAGCTAAGCTGTGTGAGTAGTAGAGAGCCTCTGGGAGAGAATTCTGCTGCTTGTAGCTGTGGTGAGGCTCCTAAGAGGCTCGGACAAATCTGACCACATTATTCCAGTTCTGTGCTCAATTCACCAGCTCCCAGTTCTTTCGCTCTCATTACAATGAGCTGTTGCTTTTATGTGGCTATGCTCTAAAGCACATTCTGGGACAGTCTACAGAACATTCTGAACGCTGGCAAGCTAACTGCAGCTCACAATGTCCTTATCATTCAAAACTCTCACCCAAAATAGCATTTCAGTTTGTTTTACAGGACCATTAACAAACTGCTAAATAAGCTATCTAATCTATGAATGCTAGAGTTTTGTAAAGCCCTCAGTGTCACTGCTGGACTGAGACTAGTCCACCAACCCAAAATATCCAGCCAACAGCGTCCTATGTCCACTGATGAAGGATTAGAGGATGACAGACACAAACTGTCAGCAATAGATGAGGTACTGTCTCTGACTTTACATCTACAAAGTGGACCAACAAGGTAGGTGTGTCTAACAGAGTGGACAGTGAGTGGACACAGTGAGCTCAGGCACACTGCTGTGTCTGATCCACTCATACCAGTGCAACACACACTAACACAGCACCACCAGGTCAGAGTCACTGCAGTGCTGAGAATGATCTATCACATCATACCTGCAATGTGGCGGTCCTCATCATTGAAGTACAGGGTGAAATGGGGTTAAGAAAGTATGCAGAGTAACAAGTGGACTACAGTCTGTAATTGTAGAAATATGAAATACTCCTGTATGGTCAGTGGAGCTGATAAAGTGGACAATGAGTGCAGATACAATGTAGGTGATCGTTCAGTGTAGAATGCTAATGAAATTCAAGAGATCATAAATTTGGGGACACTAGCTGTCAATTTAAATCCAGTCCTGTTTCTATAGTTAATTAAATAAGTTCTTTTGAGCAAAGGCATTGATGTAAGCTTTTATTGGTGTGTGATTTATAAGCCATTCCTGTACATTTAAAGCCCCTGTCTTGTTTTTTATAGCTTCCATAAAAGACTCCCTAGCCTTGTCATGTTCTCCTGGCTATTTTTTCCCATTTCGATAAAAATGTGGGTTGTGTCCAGACGCGAAAAATAAACTTGATTCGATTTGATTTGATTTACAGCACAGAACCCATACACCCACTGCTGAGGTCTTTGAGTGTATGTTTTGATCTCCTCTGTACTGTGTGTGGTGTGTAAGCCAAGATGCCGCCTGATGTCTTTTTCCTCCACACTAATGGCACTGTTTTTTTTCTCTCTGTCTAATCAGTGGAATCTCTCTCTGCAGAGAGCGTTTTCTTCTCGCACACCATCTCACCCCAGCCAGACACACTTTATTCCGCAGCTAATGAAAGATCATCTCATTTAGTTTCCCAACATAGATCTCTTAGATATATCTGACCTCATGCAGGCCTTCAAGTGCCCTCACAATTACAGTTGACATAGTATTATCAAAGGAACATACAGGGACAACAAACTAAAATTTTGCAACAAAATTTAGTAGAATTAGTAGAATTTATAGAATTTAGTAGAATTCTACTAGTAGAATTTTGCTTCACTTAAATAAAGGATAATGTTCTGCTGCCTCTGAGGCAGATTCTGTGGAATTACTATCCTGCACATTTGAGTTATGATTGCTGCCTCAGAAGAAGCTGTGGAATGTTATAAAATAAAACACAGCTGCTCTGAGGCAGAGTTTAATGATGTACACATTCATTTATGATTTCTGCCTCTAAAGAAGCTGCAAAAGGACATACAATATTGCTCTGCTTCCTCAGAGGAAGCATATATGCGTCATCTGAGGCAGTACTTTATATTTAAGTGTGCAGGAAAATACTGCTACAGAATCTACCTCAGAGGCAGCAGAGCATTATAACATTGTTCAGCTTCCACTGATTCCTCAATTCAAGTAAAAACAAAATACTGAGACATTTGCAGCACTTCCAAAACATTATAAATTCAAACTAAGTCTACAGTAGTAAAAAAAAAAGAAAGTTTTATTGTACATTTATTCTTTGAAAGTTATTTCAGCCAGTCAAGCAGGCAAACACAAGGGTCTAGGCAGAGCTTTATTGGTTTATGGCTCTATTTGAAAATCTCCACCCAATCCGTTTTAACCTATTCATCCATGCCTGTTGGCTGGTAACCAATAATGTTCCTTTTGCCTTGAAGGCAGTGCTGCTTCCAGAACCATTTTGAGAAGTGCTTTTGCACACGTGTTAATTTCACAGACAGCAAGACATCCTCTTTCATCCTAGTCATAATGTAATGGGTTTCTAGTGTGTTGTTGTGAAGGGAAAGTGTGTTATCATTCAGATCAGGATTGGGAAACACTTATCTGGAGTGTTTTCCAAGCCAAGAAACTGTGAAACTGACAACATACACATTCTTACCTGTGGCCTCCACCATCCCTTCTAGAATGACCACAATCTCCAGCTCCTCCTTGGCCAGGTTGGCTTTGGAAATCTCCCAGAAAGGGCTGTGCTGGTTGATCTCGTGACAGATAATAAGGGGGGACACCAGGAAGAGGCGGTCATCTCCTGTGTCGTAACCCACATTCATGTCTGTTTGGTTGAGGGGGATGAACTCCCCCTCCTTGGTCTGTTTAGACTTGATCAATTTGGCTCGAATGGAGGCCTCCACGATGTGCGAGTTCCTCAGGTCCCCCACACGGAACATCAGGCACAAGCGCCCATCGCGCATGGAGATCACTGCGTTGGTGGAGAACACCAGTGTCTCCGCTCGTTTCTTGGGCTGCGAGATCTTCACAAACATGCAGCCCACCATGAAGGCATTGACAATGGAGCCCAGCACTGACTGCACCAACAGGAGTACAATGCCCTCCGGACACTTATCTGTGATCACCCTGTAGCCATAGCCAATGGTGGTTTCTGTCTCTATGGAGAACAAAAATGCAGAGACGAAGCCCTCCAAGTTGTTGACGCACGGCGTCCACTTGTCGTCCCCTATGTGGTCTAGGTCCCCTCGCGCGTACGCAATCAGCCACCACATGAGGCCAAAAAACAGCCATGTGACTGTGTAAACCAGCACAAAAATGAAGAGATTGAATCTCCACTTCAGGTCCACCAGCGTAGTAAAGATGTCCGTAAGGTACCGGTAGGTTTCCCGGACGTTGCCGTGGTGCACGTTGCATTTGCCGTCCTTTCGGACATAGCGCTGGATCTTGCGCTTGGCCCTTTCAGGGTCCTGGAGCTGCTTCGGTAGGTCATCTCTGGCCTGCTTGGGCAGACGGGGCTTTCTGACCGTGATGGGGCTCTCCACATCCTGCTCCATTGGGCCTTCTGGAAGGATCTGAGCCTAGGGACATGAAACAACACAAGCCTATATTATACTGCTGTTTGAATCTATGCTTTACTTTTATTCATTTTCTCATATTTGCAAAGCATCTAATGACACAGCAAGTTTTTAGTCCGGTATCAGAGCTCCAGTTACACCATTTTGAATCCAAACCTTTCAAATTACGGTTTTGCTTTTGTTTTTCAAATACAAAGAAGTGTAACGGGGTTATAGGGTTCGTTCACCTGGCGAAGGGTAAAGTGGTGGATGGAGGCAAGAAGTGAAGGAGATTCCGTCATAATTATTTTTTGGGTAACTGTGAGCTAGACAAGCATAAACCCTTCTACGTACTACATTTCTCTTTGTTCCCTCAATCTCAGCACCACCTACTCCTCCATGTCATACATATTGTTGTCCAAAAAAAAAAAAAGTAACTTTATAGGACAAGGAAAAAGAAAATATTAATTTAAAATGGAAATCTATAAAGTCTATATATTCCAAGCAATTTTGGAGCATTTCTATTGGTCCATTCATTATGAAATATTGATCAAATGTGAGGGACAGCTGTTGTGTTCAAATCACAAAAAATGGAGATACACTTTGACCAGTGACAATAAGCATCATATGGAACTGTAATAACCAACCATTTACAGAGAGTTGTAAAACTGATTAATTACTGCTCTTATAAGTGCATCAACATTTGTCATTAATTGCTTTCAAGTAACTTAGATTTGTTCACCTACTTTTGATCCCACCCTTTTCTACACCACCATCACAGAGGAGCATGGTTTGTTTGTGCTGCTGATTAGAAAAAAAAATGTTGAAGCAAGATCAGCAGGCTCCCAGAATTGATCATCAGTCTCTCACACCAAAGCCGCTCCACCGTTGCAGTGGGTTAAACACACCTTTCCTGGTGTGAGTGTTCCTGTCTGAGTTACCACCACAGCAAACTCTTCGCTAATCACCAACATAATGATCCTCAGAACTGCTTCTGCTTCTTAGGAGGTAACAAATCTTTGTCTTATAATGAAGAGGAACATAGGAAAAGCAGTGTTGCATACAAACAAAAAAGGCATTTTGTTGTAGACCTAAGGATGCTGCTTGATTAGTGAAGCCCTACCGCTGTGGTCCAGGTTCAAATCCCAGCTGTTATGTGCTGCCAGTTGACTGGAATTTTTAGGAAAGCAACTGACAGAATTTTTTGTTTGGTGACTATTTCAGAATGTGGCTGGTGTTTCTCTCTTCTTTTCAGCGTGACCTCATTCTGTCGTTCCATGATTAGCACAGCTGTAAAAGAATTTTCTAAATGACAAATTAGTCAAATAACCTTCAGCTTTTCTGCAGGCAAAACTCCTTATTCAAACACTATTCATCACAGTTGAGTTTTATTTGTATTATACCTTTTACAACAGACATTGCCTCAGTGTAGCTCCTAATCCTAGTCTTCAGGTCCAAGCTTCTAGTGAGCAAGCCTGTGGCTAAATTGCCAGGAAAAACTGCTATGAGGGAGAAGAGCGTGAGAAACAAGAGGATGAGGAAAAAAATGGAAAGAAACCAAGGTTCATAAGAGGAACACATCCACCTCTGGGCTTCAGCAGATTATGATGTAAATAGGACAGGTTTAGAAGTTACAGTGGCACTCAGATCACAAGAGAGAGATTTACTCTATATTTAATAGAAGTTCTGCTTATACTCTGCATGCTTTTGGTTCCTTTACATTGTCACTGGATGGTGCCTGTGTATGTAGGCTACTTAAAACCTATCTTAGCCTTTCATAACAACTGATATAAACCTACAGAACCATCAATAAAGGTTTAATCCAAGAAGTATCAGTTTCCTCAGGGCTGCTTTAGTCACTTTCACCCTACAGCTGTTGGGGTAAGTCCTTTTATATTTTAATGTTTGCTTATGTCATCAGGGTTGTTTATACCTATGCAGTACAAGCAGAAGCAGTCGCTTAGGGCCCCCGAGTCACCTGGGGGCTCTGGATATATTCCCTTCATTTTATTTGGTTGGTGATAAATTACTATAAAACCATTGCCATGGAAAAGCGTGTTACAGTATCTGAGGCCATAATCTGAATTTTTGTGCATGTTCTTAAATTCACCTTTAAATGCATTGGATCCTCATGTCATATCAACTTTTTCTGTAATGAGGCCTTACTTGTCCTAGAGCACCAAGGAAACAGATCATTCAGCCCTAATCCAGAAAGCTGGAGTCTGATTTAAGGACTTCTTCATTTCCCTTATGTAAACATAGATTTATTTGTGAGTAATCATTGATCAGTTTTGCACCAATCCACCAGTTACAAATGAGAGGCAGATGACATTTATCGCATGCATCTGCACCCGTCTTTAGCCTCCTAATTCTGGATGTGAGTCATGTACGATGTCTCAATAAGAAGAATTCATAAATGCAGACTTTACACATTCAAGAAATGACTGAAAATATTTCGGAGCTCTGTTATCACATAGATATTAATATAAAACATGGATAACATTCAGTTTGACACAGGTGCTTTCGCAGACCTCAGAGAGTTAAAGGATCTGTAGCCTACTTGGTCTGTATTCTTTTTGAGATGCAATAAGGAAATGTTTTGGGGCATTATAACTAGCACATTAATTTCTGAAACCCTGCACAGATATTCTTACTAGGCCTGTCACAATAACTGCATTATTGACTTATTGCGCACTATATGTATATTACCTCAGTAATTCTTTAATATTAAAACAGTTTTTATATTCCAATTTCTGTGTCTGAATATTCTTAATAAATATGTTTCTTGTGAAGGTTCATTGCTCTCTAAAAGGGTGCAACTGCATTACTATGCTATTACATTATCTTTATATCAGTGGCAAAAAGGGTCTTAAAATAAAAAGTAAACAAAAATAGTGTTTATTGCAATTATTTCTGTGAAAATATATTGATCACAAAATTGTCTATTGTGACAGACCTAATTCTTACTCAATCAGAGTATTATTATGTGCATGCTATTATTATATTAATTACTTTATACTATACTTGGGCAGAGGCTGGTGTAGGATGTAGCTTAGGGTCCCGTAAAGGTTTAGAAATTTCCCCTAATCTCAGTGGTCAGTGTCTTGTAACCTTAAAAACACAATTACACAATTACACATATGTCTTAAGGAAATCAAAAGTGGCATCTTTTTGTGGTGCTTACTTTTTCCACATGTGTGGTTGAGCACATTTGACTGAATTCACACTTTATTGTCTGTTTAACACATAAAAACATAGATGTTTAATTCAGTGGTGAGAGTCCAACATGGGGTTTGTAAATGTGTTGAAGGCATCCTGAAGTGGAGACACTGTTTCATAAACTAAAGCAATTAAAAAACTGTAAATGGTTTTCTGCTGATCCCACTTCCCAGGTATTTAGCAACTGAGATGCAAAATTATGACGCCAGTCAACATGTAAGTCACTATCTTAGTCAATACTCTGGGACCTGGAGAATACCATGCAATTAGTCTTTCCCTCATTTAGAGCTAATATCTATTTCAAGACTGTAATTAAAATGAAGCCTGGCTTTAGACTAAGAACTCTATTAAGAGCCAGTACCAGGGTCAAAACTTACATCACTAACACGGGTCCATGACCCCCCCCCCCCACACACACACACACTCCTTGTCCTCTCACTCCGTCCCACTGAGCTGTCAGAGCTCATTCTGCTCTTGCAGAAACAGCCATGAAGTGCTGCTCTCTTTTTCTCTTGCTTGCAGCTACATGGCAGCACACAAAGGCTAGTGCTAATCCCTAAAACAGGCTATTAACTTTGTGCACTTGAGAAACATGTTTTTTTTATGTATACACTCTTGAAATGGAAGGTTCCGTAATAGTTCTTGACTCAGGCATACAGTCGATTAAATACATTATGTTCAGATAATACTTTATCGATCCATAAGGAAATTGGAGATATGCTATAAACACAGGCTCATATATTACCTCTGAAATAACAACACTCCCCTAAACTGGGAAAGCTTTTAGACCAGATGGTGGAACATTGCTGTGAGGACTTTAATGGCATTCTGTCACAAGAGCATCCATGAATTCAGGTGTTGATGTTGGATTACTCCAATTCATATTGGACATATTAAACAATGCTGCATCATTCTTGAGAAAACACTGCTCTACAGCCCATACCCAGGGGATGGCTGCGTGGGTTTATATACCTCTATTCCCATGTCCCAATACTCACACTTGCACCCTCACAGCCCTCAATAGTGTGCAAGACTGTAGTGTAGACCCAATTCTTTCATTTTCCTCAAGAAGAGCGCTCACGACCAGCCTTTTAATGGTTAAAAAATATATCACTTGATCTTAAGGTTCTTTGCCCATTTAAACATGTTAGCAAAAATGGTCCTTTATGGAACCAGAAGTGGTCCTTTTATAGCATCGCTCAAAGAACATTATGCAGCACATTTAAATTTAAATGTGTATACTTGATAAAGGAACATGACTTCGCTGGGAACCAGTAATTTATGCAGAAATATTTACATTTATATGTAAATGCCTGATTGATAAATGGTGCTGTATGTAACCAAGGTCCAGTCACAGACTCATTTAATAAATACTGAGCAACACACTTGCTCTCTGGTGGCCTTAATAATCTGGAGATTTGGTTTAATATTAAACAGAAAACTGTGCCGCTGAATTGAAACCCTGTACCCGTTTTGATCGCCCTTCGCCAACGTCATCAAAGTGCACTCTTCAAGGAAAGCTGTAGGGCTTAGGGCAAGAATTGAGACAGGGGGTAGGTTTTAGTGACCTAAAGCTTATGCATGAGAACAAATGACTAAAGTGTGGGAATTAAATATTAAAACGGCTTATTGAGACATTCGCACAGATTTTGAAGTTGTTCACTTTATTCTTCATCACTTCAATTTGGAATGATGTTATAATCAGGGCCGTTCAATATTTCATTATAAGTTTGTTATTCTAAACTTTAAACTTTTTAACTGCTTCTTACATATTATGTATGAAGTAGTAGTACATGAAGTAGAGTACTAACATAGCAGAATCATTTTATACATGCATCTGCAAAAAAAAAAAAAAAAAAAAAAAAAAAAAAAAAAAAAAACAGTCTAGTGCAATCCAATAGCTGTCATAGTTAATCCTACTGGACTGTGACTGTTAATTAATTACCCTATCACAACCATGTCAGTGTGTTTCATGTCCAGTCAGACTGTAGTAGGGGCTATCTTACAGCTCTTTTGCCCCAGTGACGTGGCTTATTGCAGCCAGTTACAGTGTAGTTGGAATTGTTTCATCATTTTGTGTTTGTTCCACTTTGCAAGACTTGGTTCTGTGCTGGTATTGTGTGGGAAAAATGCCGGAAAACTTTTTTACCACATATCACACACACACAGTGTTACCATAACAACACTAAATAGTCACTATTCTATATGAAAAAAAACAACAACAACAATGTGTGTGTATGAGATTCTGACCAACTTGCAGTGGCTAAGGAGAGCTCAGAAAAAAATGCAGCCTTCACCTTATTTAAGCAAACAGTAGAGGCTGCGACTATTTCAGATATCTCAGCTGTGTTTGAAGTCCCTGTCTTCAAGGCAGTGGTTTTGAACTAATTTGAGTGACACATACCCTGCATCGTCATGTCCTGGACTCATTCAGAATGACTGGACTTCTCTCAACTAAACTAGCTCTCCAGAAATTCACTGGTGAGGCACTTCCTCAAAATATTGCAGTCTCACTGTTCTATATCTGAAGAAGTATTACAGAAACAGTGCTGTAAACTGTTGTGAGTGAATGTTAGACAGGAGAAAGCAGTCTTTAGTAAAACATATCGTCGCTGTCCAAAGAAAAACATGTACCTCTGTTTTTGTGAATTTTTAATTTATAATGTGAACCCAGAAGCTGTCCTTTACATTGTGTGAACATATAATGGAATGAACCAATAGAAAAACTCCAAAATCCTTTTTATAATGACTTTGAAAGTTTAGAAGGTTTTTCCTTCTCCAGTAAGTCTTTTAAATTTATTCTTATTAATTCATTCAATCATTCATTCATCTATTGTCTGTAAAGGATCAGTCCATCACAGGGCACCACACTCTCACACCTATGGACACCTTTGTATAGCCAATCTACCTACTGTGGGAGGAAATCAGAACACCCAGAGGAAACCCATGCAGACACAGGGAGAACACATCAAAATCCTCACATACAGTCACTCGACGACACCAGGACTGGAGCTGTGTGACAGCAACACTACCTGTTGCCCCACTGTGCCGCCCCCATGTAATGTTTAATTAAATAAAAAATTCAAGTACCAGCTGTTTGTTGGAAGGGCCTAGCAGTGTAATTTTGTGGACATGGGCCCTTGACGTCCACCCACAGTGGTGGGTCTATGTGAAATTACAGCCCATGAAACTAAAGCTGGTGAACTTACTGTAATTATCTGACCACTCCAAAATCAATGAGTTCATTATGCAAAATCTAAACCAAATGCTGAGAGCACCAGACTGCAGTGAACATGTGCAAAAAGCTGACAGTACAAATGCTAAATGTGCAGCACTACTGCATTTCTGATTAGATGCAGAAGATGCTTCAAAAAATTCTAGCTTACAGCATGTAAAATTATACAAGATAAAATCCCACATCTAATCACTGGGGTTACTGTAGCCTCCAGTCTAGCTCTCTAATAAAATCCATATAGGACAAAGTCTCTAAAATACTGTAGCGCTATACCTCTGAGTTGGTTGGTTTAATTATTACCAGTGATGACAACAATCCAATAGCAGAGATCAGCACAGGACCCAATATCAGCAGAAAATAATGTGACTGCATCCGACCATGAGAACATTATTGAGGTCGGGCGCTGATGTCGGATGATTAGTTCCGGATCACAAACACCACCCCGACTCATCCCAAATGTACTGGATGGAGAGGAGAGAGGGAGAGACACAGAGGTAGAGTGTAAGGGAGGAAGGAGAGAGAGGCAGAAGAAGAAGGGAGAGAGAGAGAGAGAGAGAGAGAGAGAGAGCGCTCAGGGTCATGGCATATCTCCAAGTGCTCCAAGTTTTCAAATGAGAAATCTGCCTTTACCCACACCATCTCACTGCACTGGCTATTTGCAACTGCCCCCTCCCCAAGCACTTCTGATGTTTCACGTTCATGGAGTGGAACGAACTGCAGAGCTTGCAGATTTCTCGAAGTAGAAAATGCAGAGACTTGAGGAAATGAAAAGCAAGGATGCGTACAACGTATCTATTGCATTAGTTAACCATTGCTTTTCTATTCAGCTGTGACAGAAAGAGAGGGAGAGAGTAAAAGAAAAAACGTTCCTGTACAAAACACTGTATGACTAATTCCTCTGTCAGTAGCTGCCGGCAGCAGTGCAGACAACATGCAGGTAATTCAATAAGCAAAGGATTCTGCCTTGCACACACACACACACACACACACACACACACACACACACACACACACACATACACATACACAATGTACATCAAACATATGAATGCTGATAATAAATTGTATACATTGCCTTGTGAATGACTTAAAATATCAAACTTGAACTAAAACCTCTACTGTTCTGGGATGGTTTATAGATGTTGGAACATGCTTGTGAGGATTTGATTGTATTGAAGGTAATGAAAATGCAGTGCCAGTGCTCCATATAGTAACCCCTAGTGGGGACCTATTCACACCATTCTAGAAAGTGTCCCCCACTCTTAGAAATAATGGTGCTACAAAGGGTTCTTAGAGTGATGCCAAAGATGAACCACTTTTGGTTCCACAAAGAACCATTTTTGCTGTAAATTTTAACCTTATAAGTCATTAACTAAAATATATTTTTCCTCACTCAAAGAACACTTTATAGGACCTTTATTTTAAAGAGTGTGCTCTAGAAGGGTCTGTGTGTTTGCTTTGTCAATTTATTTCCTAGATTTTCTGAAAGAACTGCTAATATATAGAGATATTGATGTTTGTCACATCTGTGTGCTATAGCCTGTGTTGCAGGCCTCTGTAGGTAGGTCACACTACTGATCCGGAAACAGTTCTCCCATATTCACCTGGTCTAGGAGACAAAACTGATCCTAGGTCAGTGTACCAGAGTGAGAAAGTTAGACATGTGCCTCCATATCCTCTGTGTGAGGGAATTGCTCTGTGCAATCATTTCATTATTACTCTTTTCCAATATAAGAATCCAATAAGTGGAGCAGGCTAGACGGTTATACAGAGATTAATGTCAATCCAGAGGTGTATTTTTGTGATGAACTGGGGTGACAGTGTGACCTTTCACTGTGTCTGTTAGAAAGAAACCGTAGGATAAGGATGTTGGTGGGGTGCAGGGGTGATGAGATTTCGAAAGTACAGGACTATTTAAATTCACTAACACATTTATCTCAACTTTGAGAGTTTTGCTATTACTTACTTATTAAGGAAAAAATGTTTCTTCAATTTCTCAACACTGAACATCGTCTGTTACAGATATTTGAGTTGAACTGAAAAACCATATTTTGTTAGCCTGTTTTGTTTGCTCTGTGTAACTATAATGATATCACTACATAGTTATTACATAACTATTATTTGTGTTTCGATTCAATTACTTTTGTCCACAGGTTTGAATCTGCATTTTTGACTTTTTCTTTTTCTTAGTGTCACACAAGGACAAACACATGACAAAAATATTAATTGTAGCTCTTGCTTTTACTAACATGCACCAACGTAAAATTTACAGTCCACTTGTTACACTGAGCTATGAGTGAGAAATAATTCATAGAAACTTGCACCAAGCTTTTGTCACTGTTGATACTTGCTACTTCTAAATATTTATGAACACCAAGCAAACACCTCATAAATAAAAAAACGCTGCTATTAAATTCTTAAAACAGAATTTCCTAAACAGTTCTCAGCTCAAACAATTAAAAACAGCACCTTACACTGAGGTTCTTTAAACTTTTAGAAGGTAATTTTACACTCACAATAAAGGCTCTAAAAGACACATAAACTGCAAGGTTCTTTGGGGATGCTTTAAGGTTCCCAAAGGTGTTTTTCTACAGCATTGCATGTTTTAGTGTCAGTACCTGATATCACTAATGCTCTCAAGACTAGATGCCATTGCTACCCCAATGTGTTGAAATACTTTAGTAATGTGAAAATGGGGGGAAAAATAGTTACATGATTTTCTTTGGACAGCAACAAAATCTGGATTGTGCTGTTTATAAACAACGTAAACCTTTTTACTCCATGTGCTCTACTGTGCCCCAATTTCCAGCTCAACCTGATTTCTGCACTGGGTTCAGTGATGCCAGTGTTGTAACCTGAGATCCAATGCAAATTAGGGTTCAAATACGCACACAACATCAAAGCCTCATGTCAGCTGAGTTCTGCAGTGGGACGCCATGTGAGCTGTATGCTTTCGGGCTAGTTTTTGGAGCAGATTTGATAAAGACCTCAGTGCTGTATACCCCATGAAGTAAAAGAAGATTAGAAAGAAATAGGTCCTATGTTATATAAGCTGTGTAGTTACATATTAACTATAATTTCTTGAAAAAGAGCAATATGTGAAACAATTTTTCATTAAACTTCGGTTCTATGTAGCTCCAAAATGTTAATATATTGTTACAATGTTCAGCTTGCAAAAATAGGAGAACCCTTTTTTGTCATTTATAGAACCTTATAGACAACCTCCTCAATATATATATATAGTCTGTAAAAACAATGTTCGTCTAAAGGTCATGTCATTATGCGTGGTGATCAAATTGTATTAGAGTGCCACTGTTTCCTGCTGAGAGACCTTATGATCTCTCTTTTGTCATCCATCTAAGTGCTACAAGTCCACACACAGACCACAGCATATTAACGCACGCACACACATGCACTCAGTCACACACACACACACACACACACACACACACACACACACACACACACACACACACACACACACACACACACAAACTTAATCATCCACTGATCACTGTTGCCTTCACAACAACAATTTCCAGCTCATGGCCACAGTCAGCACTCTCCTACTCCTGTGCATTCAAATCCACAGCCAGCTTAGCGTACACTTTTGCAAACTTGCATCCCCTGCCATGGGGAGCGTAAAATTGTCAAACTGAATAAGCACATTCTGCGTATCATCGCTGCTGGAGCAAAATTTCTATTACAAATGGTAACAGCATAGGAGAAGGGAAAATATCAATGTAGAGTACTGTGCAAAAGTAAAAGATATTTCCAGTCAAATCAGCTATTAAATACAAGTTATTCCTTTTTCAGTGTCAGGGGAAAGATGCAGAATGCATATTTCACTGAAAACTACACAGCAGCATCAATAAATAAATAAATATAATCTCTATTTCTTCAGTTTTGCTTTACCTTCCTCACAGTAATATTTTTCAGGAGACCTTAGGAAATTTGCAGGGTTGTTTTTCCATTCCTTTCAATTCCTTGTGTTTTCCAAGTAATTAACTGTGCCTTATTCACTATATAGTGAAATATTTTGGGGTTCCGCCATTTTGTAGTGCTGTCTGAAAATATATTATGTTCAGTGCAGTCAAACAATCCCACAATGCACTGCAAAAGGTAGTGTACAACCCATGTAGACTATCTGACTCTAGTGGATAGAGGATACCCATAATGCACTGCACTGTTTGGTAAAAACCTGCATGAGTCGTTCACTACCCTTCTGAATTCAGTTCCCTATAACAGTGCACTGTATAATGAGTAATATGGGGAATAGGAAGCCATTTCGGACACAGCAATTGAAAATAAGCTCACCTATTCCTTTTCATTATTGCCGGACCGCCTACCAGGTCTAGTAATAGGCATTTTAGTTTACTGACTGACAGACTGACTGAGTGACTTACTCCTAATGTTGAAACGCGCATGCATGAGTAGGAAAGTTATTTCACATCCTGCTGTTAGTCCAGCCATATTTAAGAAGGTGGGGCTACTACAGTGTCTGTTGTTAGTTCAGCCATATTTCACATAGCGCTTTTAGCCAACAAGGAAATGGAACGGTTCCAGTTCGTGAACTAATATTGGAACCATTCTGTGCATTTACACTGACATAAACTGGTTCGCGACCCAGAACATTTTTTTTCCCAGGAACCAAAGAACAGTAGGTTCTTCAGCATGAACCGTGGCTTCTTCTGTGGGCGTGTCGAGGTTCAGTAACACAAGAAAAAGCTCAGAGCCTCACACACAGCGTTACCGTCCAGTGGAGCTGGACAGGTTCATTTATAAAGTTTCATATGAATAAATAATAGGAAATAAAACAGGAAAATGCTCCATTTTGTGTGTGTTTCTGAGGCTGTGTTTGGCTCTGTGTTAGTTATGTTACTTCACTGTTCACAAGCTCAGCAGGAGGGCTCTGAACTTTTAGTAACTGAAAGACCCTCGCTCACATACAGGTTTGTCTTAATTACAAGCACAGCACACCATCCTATTGGATACTACAGTGCGAGTTTATAGTCACACACATTTCACTGTGATGGATAAAGCTCAACAAGTCCAAATTTGCCACATCCCAGATTGTCATACACTGCCTCATGCAGCAATCTCCCCACTGAAATGATTGGCATGAAGGGTAAGTGGACAAATATTGTTTAAAGAAGTTGCAAAAATATATGTTTAAACGTTCAAAGCTGTATGGATCTGTGTGCAAAAATCAGCCAAACAGGTACTGAATTACAAACAGTGGGGAATGTTCTCAGAGATGCATTTTAAACAAAATTCCTCCAGGGGCAGAGAGATAACTCACCTAAACCCCTTAGACAAATACATAAGGAACAACAGGCCTTCCTCATATCAGATAGGGTCACTGGTGATGGTCCAGACCCTACTGAGATTTTGTGGCCAGAATGAATCCAGGATGAAAGGAAGTGTTTAGCTGCAGTTGTTGCTGTTGAGGGTCTTATTAAGGTATGAAGGCAAGCAAATGACTTTTGACATGGATGATATAAATATGCAATGTTTTTGTGTTATACACTGTATGAGTTGTAAACACTTACTACTATTTGCTGCAGTACCAGCCTTTACTCTTCTAGGAAGGATTTACACAAGATGATGGAATATTGCTGCGAGGATTCAATGAGGTCAGGTATTGATGTTGAATGATTAGTTTTGGATCACAGATCACAGACCACTCCAACACATCCCAAAGGTATTGAATGGTGCACCACAATAGCAGTGAAGTTCTGGTGCACACTGCCAGGGTGGATCCAGTCATTATAAGAGGTGTCTATAAACTCTTTTCCCTATATAATTCATGACACATTTAATGATGAATGGACTAATATAAATGCTCCAAATTGACTTGGAATTAATTAATTTTACACTTACTTTAAAAATTAAGAGGGTTTTTAAAGTCACTATTGTGGCAATACATGTTTTTCATTGGCCAGCAGCGATATGAAACAAATATGACTACAAAGCTATCAAGTTCATGAATAAGCTCAGACCTGAGATTGTGAAATTGGTCATTTCACATGTTGATGTACGTACCACTTTATCTCCAATGTACGAGCTGACAGGGTTAATGTCGACTGATGGAGAAGACAAAATAAAGTTAGTATTCAGCTAGATCTGAGGTTTAACAGTGTGGATGGATGTGGGTTCACTATTTGGCAAACAACAGGTCCCCATTGCCCATTCTATCTATGTGTTATAACTGATAATCACTGACTATTAATGTATTAACAACATAATTAATGACTATTAAAAATACATTTAAAACTATTTATAAACGTTTATATATCTAATCTTATTCAAAAGTGTTACTGCAAAATATGCAGGGGGGCAGTGCAAATATTTTACCTTACTTTTTCTTTTTTTTACGTGCAAGTTCTTATTGCACGTTCTTATTCTTTATTGCACAGTACATCTCCGTTCTAAACATGTTCTTTTGTTTTAAATGCTTTAATGCAGCAAATATGGCTGTAGACTAAAAAAATTAAAACTAAAAGACGGACAGCCAGCAGTGTCATATTTAATAACCCAATAAGCGGATGAGTGAGCTGCCTAATAGAACATCTTGAAAATGGCTAGGTGTGCTCACTTTACTCGGATGAAGAGAAATGCAATTTCTTGTTGAAGACAGCTGCTAAATGAGACCAAATCTCATTGAAAGCAATATGGCAATTGCCTTGTCTACAGTTACGTTAATTTCCATATGGGAGCTTCTCGCTCGGTTTCAACAGAAATGCAGCTAAGATCACAGCAGTCATCCTTAACAGTTCTGTAGCAAGACACCAGCACAAATTCCTTCAGTTCACAACTCTGCCCATTCCCCATTATATACAAAGACATGCCTCAAAGAGCTTTGTCTTATATTTTCTCTCATTATTTCTGTCTCGTACCTCATTAAAACAAGAAAACTTGTCAACAGTCTGGACTTCAAATCAATGCCTCTTTTGTACGAAGAGGAGGTAGACTATAAGACCAAACATTTGTGGGCACCTACACATCCAACATTTCTTCTGCAAGGAGGGATTTTAGTAGGAAATTTGCCTTCAGTAACAGCTTCTACACTTGAGTCAAGGCTTTAGATTAGTTGCTGATGCAAGCGATGACATTCAGGCATGAGATCAGGTACTGATTATGGATGATTAGTTCTGGATTACAAATGCCATTCCAACTCATCCCAAAGTTATTGGGTATGAGCTCCATCACACCAGAGAACACACTGATCCACAGCACAATTCTGAGGTAGTTTATAGCACTTTTTGCCAAAACTAGACTTTGGGCATGGTGACCATACCCTTGTGTACATCTTGTCCAGAGTGCCTGATTTCATTTTGGGTTTTTCTCTGGAGGTTTTATAAGCTGTGTGTACACAATTGAACATCTTTGCAGTCATTGCAGCTTAAAATAACTGAATAATCAGCACCTAACAACTGTTCTACCTGTAGTGTATTATAAAAATTTGAAGTCAATATAGAAGATTCATGATAACTCTTAAAGACTAATCAGACTTTAGGCCAGGGGTTCTTAAACTTTGATAGGGTGACCCCTTTATGGGGTAATAAATACTTATAAACATATATACACAAACAAATACACACACACAAACACATACTTTCTGTGTTTAAATGTATTGGACAGTGCACAATCTATTTTTTAAATAGATCCCCAGCTTATACCCTTATTTGGACATGTATAGTTAACTATACTTAAATATTTTTTTCGTGTATCTCTAGTTAAGTTTTGAGCTACTTTTTACTTTAACTTCATTACATTTCAGACATCTTACTTTTTGCTTACTTTTATTTTGAATATCTGTCGTTCCTTTTGGTTTGTCAGAAAAATCTCCATGCGACACTGTTGCCAGGAGATAGACGGATACAGTCGGAACATTAGAACAAGCAAACCTCTGCCTAAGCAGGCAAATGTTCCATCTAAAACCAATTATAAGAAAGGCAGACTTTTTATTGCAACGGCTGTGCATATTTTAGACTGTAATTAATCACTTTTTTCAGTTCTTAGAAAACTTATGAATTAACAAAATTATTTGTACCGTCAGCAGTGAATACTATTTATTCATATTACATGCTTTACAGATATGTAGATGGCATTAATCACTCCAAATCCAGGCTGAGAATCAGTTGCAGGTTACTTATCACTGTTTAACAATTAAGGTCAAAAACAGAATTATTCCAAAACCTGAAAATCCAGAAAACAAAACAGTATCAGGCAATAAGTCAGAAAAACTAAAAACCCATTTAACCAGATGGCTCAGATTTGCAGAAATACCTCAAACAATACACCTACTTTACAACTATGAAGACAAAACAGAGAGCTTAAAAGAACTCTATATAATATTTTTTACTTTAAAATTACAGCTTCAAAATTATTGTGATGCTTCACTGAGCTGTAATAGGGAGAACAGAGCCTCTGTCAATGCTAATCTTGGCTCAGCACTGCAGAAACAGCACTTCTAGAGGAGGGTAGGCACATTTTGGTTCCCGCTGGTCCTGTGTACCAATTATAGTCATCGTTGCCTGCATCGATGCAACGTGTAGTTAGTTATATTTAAGGAGAGATGCGATTCAGGCACTTCTAATTGTTGCTTAATACTCAGGAGACAACGACCTCTGTTGGTTTGGAGGTAAACACCTTGATATAACATTAATTGTAATTAATCTTTGGCTGTCTGTTGTGTTCATCAGTGTCAGACTACTTAATGACATTTTTTTAAAAGACTGGTGAACCAAGAGTGATACTAGAGTCTTTTCACCTACAAAGCACTGATTAGGCATGAGTCTTGTTACAAAAACGATAATAGGCCATTAGAACCATAACAAACCATGGTACTTTTACTTTCAATACTTTTGATTACATTTCAAGTACATTTGAAGATAAATATTTTGAACTTTTACTGTGGAGATCTAAATCAAGGACTTCTTTTTTTACTGGAGTAATATTTTACATTGACTAACTGTACATTGTTTGTGTACTTTGTCCACAAGTGGTATTATTCGGTTTGATTTTAAACAGGTGTAAGGAGGAACTTTTGAAATTTATGCTAGATCTCAGCAATATCTGTACACAGGGCAGCAACTAACCATATAACTCTTTTTTAATGGGGCTGCAATACAGAAAATAAATCCTATGAAAACAAAGCATTGTTCACATATAAGAAAAGAATTATGAACAGGCACAAATAAAACAAAGGAAAATATGTGATGGTGTGTCTACATCAGATCGTTCATATACATCACACGTTTAGTGTACAGTGATTTCTAAAATGCAGCCAGTACAGATTGATACACCCAGTCCTTTATTTTATTTAAAATGTTGTTTAATTAAATGCAGAGCACAAGTGGCAGCAGGAACCAGCGGCTCATACACACAGTTTCTCTTTAATGTCTGGTCCTTTGTTGCTATAGAAACGTGTGTAAATTGTGAGTTTATTGAAGAATAATGATTGATTGGTGGGTCTGCAAGTTAATCATGTGCCTCTTTTCAGTGAACATTATATATAACCACCACCACTTCAGCAGGGCTAGGCATCAATTTGCATTGATATAATTATTTGTAAAAACACTCCTACAACCCTTCAGGGACAACAATGAGACCCTCAAGGGTGTCGTGACCCCCAGGTCAAGAGCCCCTGCTTTAGATGATGAATAGACTTTCTTTTCCATTGCTGTCCTTTCTTAAAAATTAAGTGAGACATGTATTGAATAGGTGATAAGTGTTGCTTGTTGGTGTGTGTCCTACATTCCATAACCCATAGCATATCCACAGGACAAAGCTCATAATTCACTAATGCACACTCATACACATATGTATATATGACCAGCTCTGTACTGGTCAGTGTGTGAAGCTGTGTGTTAATCATTTGGACGTCCTCATAAAGCTGCACTCTGATCACTCCTGACAGTGCGGTTACCGGAGAGCAGAAGAAATGTCCTTTAAAGGGACGTTATCTGTCAGGTTGGATGTCACATCACATCGCACACTTGGCCATGAGGGAAAACACACCGGCCCTGTCTGTCCAATCACTGTCCTTCAAAGTGAAATGAGAATGGAGAGCATTCTTAAAGATCAGATATCAGACACAGTCAGTGTAACTAGTCTGACTACTACCTGAATGAAATGAGCAGGTCATTCAAACCCCTTTGTGGAAGGGTCAGTGCGGTTCCACTTTTTGAATATTAAACAGGAACAGCAGTCTGACGACTCATAAATGCATTGATACACTCACTGTACAGTTTATTAGAAACACTTCTCTTGTGTTTCCATATTTTGGCTATTTCATGTAGATTTAGAATCCCCTTCTTTATGGACAAAAGTATTCAATCATGCACAAAAATCTTCCCAGCAATGTTCCAGCATTTAGTTTAAAGCCTTCCCAGAGTACCCAGAGTAGTATAAACAACAAATGAGAAACCAGCTCCAGGTAGCACACTGGATTTTAGAAAAACGCTGGATCAGCAGGTGCTTTGGACATACAAATGATTACTACATATCATCATTCTCAAATGTAAAACATGTATCTCTCTTTTTGTCTTTTTTTTAGTCTACTACATGATTGGAACACAGCAGCCGGCATTCACATTGGTGAAAATTTCATGATGGACCAATAGAAATGCTCCATAATTTCTTGGAATAAAATATTTTTACAATGACTTCCATTGAAATTAAGGTAGTTTTCTTTTCCTATAAAGTTACCGTTTTGGAGATGCATGTTTTTCTTTGCAGAGTGATGATATGCTTGCACAGAAAAACTTGACAGAACATTTTATTTTATTTTGAACAGGCTTGAGACAACTTTGACATTAGTCTCCTTCCATTCAGTTTCAGGACTGAATGTCTTACATGCTTATTTGGTCTTTAAGTCAGGGAGTGGACTGAAGATCAGACCTTGAATGAGCATTCTCCATTGCAAATCCTTCTTAGTGTAGGACTAGGCTTAATCTCCACTCTGAAACAAAACCCACAATTAATTAAACAAATCTCCTCTCAGCAGGCTAAAAGAAGCCAAACTGCCATATTAGCTAAAGAATCTTCAGTGAAGGACTTCCGTCTCCCTGATGGTGATTTTATGCATTGCGTCTATAGTCACTGGTGTTTTATTAAAAATAAACTGCTATCATATCTTAAGTTTAAACTTTAGCTTCCTAGCTGTACTGGAGAGCTAGTGATCCGGTTAGAGATGGACAACATGAGACGTATTTCATAAAATAGTTACTCAGGAGGGTTGTAAGGGTCAGGGTCTGATGTAACACTCTCAGAGTCTCCCGTGAGAAAAAGCTACAGGGGCCATATCACAGCAGTAAATGCCCCAGTGCAACACACGCTAACATGACCACATGGCTCTGTGGTGGTCCTGTGGGGGTCCTGACCAGTATAGAACAAGGTAAATGGAGGCTAACAACATATGCAGGCCAACAGATGAACTATTGATTGTAATTGTAGAACTGCAAAAGCGCCCTGTATAGAGAGTAGAGCCATTTAAAGGGACAATGAGAGTAGAACCAAGCAGGTGGCTTTTTTGTATTGCTGAAAGAATTAATATTTCTGAAACAAAACAATATTTTCATGTAGAAATGTCATGTTTTGTGCCTGGCTTTTTTACTCAGGAGTCTTTCTAGTTATTTTGATATGTCATCTGCTGTATTGTCACAACTGGAAATTGTAACACTGCTTTTCTTTTTCAGCAGATTTCATCACACGTTTCTCAAAAGATATTCTTATAAAAAATACTTAAAAAACATGCACTACACATTTTCACTGGAGTGTCTGTCTTTGTTATTGTAATTCAACCACCAATCCTCCAGAGGTCACACATCCCAAATCCTGGTCTGTGGTCTAGTACATTAGTCAAGGAGACCTCAAGAGTCCAAGCAGATGAGCCACAATAACAAAGACAGCCGCTCCATCACACAGGTTTTCTATGGCACAGAGTGGACTTGTGTTGATGTCTGTGCTAAAATTACTACATTTATATCATGTGTAATCAGATGCACACACACACAAACACAGAGTGATAGAGAGAGAGAGAGAGAGAGAGAGAGAGAGAGAGAGAGAGAGAGAGAGATCTGTAGAGATATCTAGTTGTAGTTAACTATCAAAGGTTGAAAGGTATCCATGTTGTGAAGCTGATGTCATGTGTATAGCCATTTATAAACATAGCTTTCTTCTGTGTCAGCCAGTAGAGAGAGGAGCTTGGACCGCATCACACATAGTGCCATACTCCCTGCATATCAAAGATAATAAAATTAATAATACTGCACAGTAATTAGACACAAATTTGACTAGGAAATGTGAACCTTATAACTTTATAGCTGACTAAAAAAAATTCCACATACAACACACTACGAGAGTCCAAAAACCTTTATTTTATGACTGAAACTGTGCCCTACGGAGGGTGTTGAGAAACATTTGGGATGTCTCCCAACACAGAAACCACAGAAATTGTTTAAGCAGTCACAATAAAATTAAAAGAATGAAACAATATAATATGCCTTGTGTCTGTAGTCTCTTAAAAAAACAAACAAACAAAAAAAAGTGAAATAACACAATTACTGAAGCTTGTATATAATCTGATGTATGAAGAACTCACACTGATTCAGTCACAACAGCAAATAAAAGCAATGGAGTTTGACGTTAGATCCTATGATGAAAATGCTAATGTGGTTAACAGAACATAACCCCTTTTTTCCCCTCCTCATTACACAACACCTTGGAACCTTTTAACCCTCTGACACTGAAAGGGAGGAGGTGGGCTTCTGTGTTTCTGAGTGTTGTAAGACTCTTTCCAGTGCAGGTAGAGGAGCTGTGTATGAAAAAAAGTTTATCCATCTTTCCCATCTGTTTACCCAAATTGGTGCCCACACCAAAATATAAAATCATGTCACTGCAACCCATGGATAGTTCCTCTGTCTTTCTGTGTACTCATTACAAACCCCCCTTTCTGCTATGTTTTGACTGTGGAGTGAAGCTGCCACATAGTCTGATGCACAGCTCTGTATTGACTAAAGAAAACCTTCAGGGACATCCACACACTCCCTATCAGCACAGGACACACACACACACACACACACACACACACACACACACACACACACACACACACACACACACACACACACAAACACACACACAGACAGGTGAGCACACAGATGTGTGTGAGTGAGATTACACAGTGGCCATGCTGATTACCCCACCTGTGTGTACACAGAGAGTGAGAGTGAGAGAGAGGCACATACAGAGTATTAGCTTGTGCTGTTTCTGAATCACACTGTTCAAACACACTATTACTAACATTCATCTGCTAGTATAAATAGATTAAGAAGAAGAAAAAAAAAATAAACACTTCCAGGTTTATCAGCATCTGCGCTCTGATAGAGAATGTTCCAAATGCCCGTAAGGACACGCGCTCCAGGATACTCTGCTCTCTGAGGTAACCAGTTTATTGGTTTTTATTTACAGTCTCTGGCCGTTTTATCAGGAAGGCCTACTGTTATCAAATAGGAGCACAATGTAGGTGTAAAATTATTGATTGTGCCCCATATGTTGCTACACAATTTACCAGCCACTCTGTACAACATCCATCAATGGCCTGAGAGCACCATAGGACCGCCAATGACAAGACATTATTGAGGTGATTGTCAATTCTCAGCTCAGCAGTGATATAAACATGGTGTGTGCTGCACTGGTAACAGTGTATTGAGAGCAGCAATGCTGTTAATGTAGGGAGCAACATTGCTGCCATTTATATAGCAGAGAAGAATTTGAGAAGGGCCTCCACGGGACCACCACATAGCAGGCATGATCATCATTCTCTGTGCTGCAGTGACCCTGACGTGGTGGTGACGTGTTAATGTGTGTTGTGCTGGTACAAGTGGATCAGACACAGTAGGGCTGCTTGGAGTTTTTAAATCCTTCAGTGTCACTGCTGGACTGAGAATAGTCCACCAACCAAAAATATCAAGCAGATAGCGTCCTGTCCAGTGTTCATTGATGAATGACTAGAGGATGACCAGCACGACAGATGTGCATTAACAGATGAGATACTGTCTCTGACTCTAGAAGGTGGACCAACGGGGTGGCTGTGTCTAATAGAGTGGACCATTAGTGGACACAGAGTTTAAAAGCTCAAGCAGCACTGCTGTGTCTGAACAAACATTGATCGGTTTGAACTCATGCCAGCACAACAAAAACGAATACATTACCACCACGTCAGTGGCACTGCAGCACTGAGAATGATCCACCACTCAAATCATACCTGCTCAGTGGTGGTCTTGTGAAGAGCAGAATGAAGTGGGGATAAGAAAGTATGCAGAGAAACAGCACCTGGAAAAAACCCATGCAGACAAAGGGAGAACACACAAAACTCATCAACAAGGGCGTAGGACCTAGAGACTCTGAAGCTGTGTGACAGCAACAAAACTTGAAGAGCCATTGTGACTTTGATGGAAGTAATCACATACATACTAAAAATAGAGTGATTACTTTTAAAGTAACACTAGGTAATATTTTTACCTTAAGATTGCAGCTTCAATATCACTGTGATGCTCCACTGACCTGCAACAGGGAGAAGAGAGCTTCTGTCTGTGCTGCACTTTGAATTGCTCTTGTATGAAAGGTGCTCTATAAATAAACTTGCCTTGCCTTGCCTTGCTCCAGGATCAGCACTGCAGAAATGGCACTATGTAACTTTAACTTTAACTTAGGAAACCCCTCTCTCTTGATTTCAGGACAGTGCTGTAAATGTGAATTAGACTCTGTAACTGAAGAAGGAGCCCAGGAGCAAAAACACCTAATGTTACCTAGTGTTCCTTTAAACAGTTCAGTTTTTTTCCAGCTTGGGAAACCTCAGAAAACATTCACTCCACCAATCACAGTTGTCTCTATGTTAGTGTGATGCACTAAGAGTGTCTCAGAGCAATATGCAAAAACAGAGTTTAACTCGATATAACAAAAAAATGTATGCTTTATGACAAAATGGCCAATAAAATCAAGAACAAAGCTCATGTGTGTAACTCAATGCACGTCATTGTGTGTGATATGTAAGTTGAAGATACAGATGTGTAAACAGTGACTGATTAAAGAAATCTCTCATTGTCTAGGTGCAATTACTCAGTGCACAGCATCTCTCTATCTCTCTCTCTCTCTCTTTCAAAGAAGAAGAGATTGAATGCTGAGTCACATCCTAGCGTGACTGTAAGGCACTTCATGCATATCCATGCTTAGCTACAGTCTACAATTTATTAGACTTCCAAGGCCATTTCCATACCTGCAACACAGTAATACTGCTCTGTAACAGTGCTGCAACAATGGTTTGTTAGAGTGTTTCAAAATAATCCACTGTAATATTTCTCGTCAACAGTGGACCTCATTATTCCAGCAGTACCTTGCTCTGTAACATGTCGCAATAGTGCTATGTGACAATTCTCAGAATCACAGCACTGTAATACTGCAATGCAGCATGTGTCAGTAAACCTACATTTATAATACTCCACTCTGAAAGTTTCTGTGCAGTATTCTGTGACAGTTCTCTGTAACAGAGCATTGTATTGGTGCAGTGAAATAGTATACAATATTAGTGCCATTTAACACTGTAGTGGTCTATTACTCTGTGGCACTTGTCTGAAACTCTGCACTGCATTGCAACGGTGCAGTGAAATATTGCTCTGTGGCACTACTCTGTTACAGCTCACTGTAGCAGTACTTTGTAATAATGCCAAGATCATCAAAGGTTCAGACAGGAGAAAATATAACAACCATAGGTAAGAAAAATGGCTCAGTAATTTACAGAAATATTGGCAAGTCATGGCAACGCACACAGCTAAACAATAAGAGTGTATAAATGAGAACTAATGAGACCAGAAACAAGCTATGTGTGTGTTGTGTGTGTAGGTGGGCTCCTTTACTTATTGACTTTATTTATAGCAGACTTTTTTATTATAAAGGTATGAACTAAAAATGACTTATGGACAGATGATCAAGTTATTTAGTAATGGCACTCTACTCAACTCAGTTCTGCTCTGCTTTTTTGCTTTTCCATTAGGAAGGTACCAGGTACATTTTAGTCCCTGCTGGTTCGTGGATCCAAGTGAAACTTGTAGGGACTAAACCTTGCAAATCAGTGACTGGCCAGTGGGACTTGTCAATTATTATGAAATGCTCACAATGACAGCTTGTAAAATAACACCATGGTCTTGTGAAGAGATTCAAATGTTCCTTGGAGTGGTTTCTGTTGAAATACAACAAGGAATGAACAAGCTACATTGATATGTTTGAACTTAAGTGATCAGTAAAGAATGTGTTTGTCCCAAAAAAATAAAATAAAAATAATCAGGCAGTACCAGGCAGTGTAAACAATGCTTAACATTAGCACTGCTGTTGTGGTTGTCAATGCCTTGGTTCCCATTAGTGAACCAAAATGTTGTTTTGTGACATCACCAGCTATATTTCTGAGTGGAGTCTGAGTGGGGAGTTGTTGTAGGGGAAACAAACCAAGTACCAGTTACTAAAAAGCGAGTAGAACATTAAGCATTAAGTTACACTGTTCCAGTAGCAGTCTGTAAAATCGCTCTGTACCTGTGTAGCACTGTTGTAATGGCACCGATGACACTGTGCAGCCCAGTCTAATGGTGCTTTTCCACTGTGTGCGATCGGCTTGATTTGACTCGGCTCAGCTCAGCTTTAGTTGTTCACTTTTCCACTAGCACAGCTTCCCTGTGAAATGGAGCCTGTGTCATCACACACCCCTTCTCTAACGAAATGCTGGAGGTAAAGTTAGGCACCATTTACTCATTGTGTATTTGTGTGTTGTTTTTGTGTTTCTGGACTGTACACATCTCTTTGTTCCGGTCCTCACAGATCAGTTTTCCTTGTTGCATGTTTGGTTTTTACTGGAGATTTTCATAGGCCCAAGTAGCATTTAAACCTCTTCAAAACATTCATTCATTATCTGTAACCTCTTATCCAATTCAGGGTCGCGCTGGGTCCAGAGCCTACCTGAAATCATTGGGCGCAAAGCGGGAATACACCCTGGAGGGGGCGCCAGTCCTTCACAGGGCAACACAGACATACACACATTCATTCACACACTCACACCTACAGACACTTTTGAGTCGCCAATCCACCTGCAACGTGTGTTTTTTGGACTGTGGGAGGAAACCCGAGCACCCGGAGGAAACACACGCGGACACGGGGAGAACACACCAACTCCTCACAGCTCTTCAAAACACCTCAAAGTAATATTACAAGCTGCCATTGTGAGGTAGATAAAAATAAATGTGAAAGATGCTGTTACTTCAGAGATTTTACAAGCAGCGAGTTTGTGCTGGAGCGCTGAATTTTTTGGTGACTGACAGGTCTCTCTGGCCAATCAGTGCTCTGTAGGGTTTACACGTGACCCTTTAGTACCAACTTGACATGGTTGGAACCTCAACCGAGCACGGACTGAAAAATTACCTGGCTTCAGGGACCAGGTACCAGATTTGGCCAGTGGAAAAGCAAAAGAAGTGAGCCGAGTCGAGTCGTGTAGGTTCCATGCAGTGGAAAAGCACCATAACCTTGATCTAATGGCACACTGTAACTGGAACATTGTGTAACACTTCTCTAAAAAACATTCTGTGACACTGTTTATCACGACTCTGAAGGCACTCTGTAACACTCTGTGCCACTGGAACTCTGGAATACAGATTAGCACTGCTTGTGAGTAGCAAAGTAATGCTGCTCTATAACAGTAACAAATGTTCTTCGCTACATCTCTGGTATATCTCTGTTCCCAGCCCCAGACTTAAGGCATTATCTTTTGAAAAGGCACCAGACGGCAGACAGAGGACAGGCAAATCCTAGAGTCCTCTTCCTGCTTCAGCATGAGTAGGTGAGGAAGGGTTTAACACATGAGAGAAGAGACATAAGGAGATGAAAGGTTGCAAAAAGAGGTGGCATATACACACCGCCCTGTGTACTGACAAGGCCAGGCCAATATGAGAGCTAATCTTATAAATCAAGTCCATCTGTACATCAAATCTCTCTCCCTTCCAGCTTTCCCTGAAATGAGATTTTCATCTATAGCTGAATGGATGACATGGTGCACGGCACCTGAACAAGACAAAAAACACTACACAAACAAGGCCTCTGTCTACCGTGTTGTTTCAAAGCGTCTGACGTGTTTATTCAGAAGCAGACAATATGCTTTGTCTGGGCTGCTCCGTCACTGGGCTGTCCAAATGGATGGCATAATTGCAAAAAAGAAAAAAAGGTTTTACTAATATTCATGAGGCCACTGAAAAGGCATGGCCAGATGCAGTGAGCAGAGTGAATGAACACATTACCATAGCTGTTGTCTATGCAGAGACAGACGCACACTCACACACACTCTAGCACATTGGACACATGCTGCAGTTGCGCTAAACAAGCAGTCACCCTGCTGTCCACACACACAGCTGAGCACAAATGTGCAAATATGCTTCATTCCTCAAGCTTCCCACTTGTGTCTTGGCCTGCAAAACTAGTCTCAGCGATTTAGCTGGCTTTCTGTATGACCAAGTAGATTCCTTTAATTAATTCATTTTCTACAACTGCTCCATTCTCAGGTTTGAGGTGGGCCCAGAGCCTAACTGGAATCCCTAAATCAGGCACCGATCCATTGCAGGGCATCACACACTCACAACTGTGGACAGTTTCAGACAGCTAGTCCACCTACCCACTGTGGATCCACATCCAGAGGAAATCCATGTAGACACAGGGAGAACACGCCAAAGTTCTCACAGACAGTGACTGAGGTGGGGATTAAATGCACAACCCCAGGAACTTGGAGATGTGCGGCAGCGACTGTATGTGCAGTGCCACCCGGATACATTTATTTTGTTTTTTTGCTAGCCCCCTAGTGACCATCTCAATAGTGAAATGGACAGCAAATTCTGTATTTTTGATGATTATAATGAGTATAGATATATATTTTATCTAGCAATAGTTGTATTAAACTAATTTGGACACTTTTTTGGTGGCACAGTGGCTTGGTGGTTAGCACGTTCGCCTCCCAGTGCTGGGATCTACGGTTCAAGTCCTATCTGGGTGAGTTCTCTCTGTGTCTGTATGGGTTTCCTCTGGGGTCTCCGGTTTCCTCCCACAATCCAAAAACATGAAGGTTAGATGAATTGGCTTCTGTAATAACTGTTCTGGTGTGAGTGATTGAGTGTTTATGTAAAGGAATGTCTGTATGTGTGTGTGTGCCCAGACTGGCGCTCTATCCTGGGTGAAGCCCTAGTGCAGCCCTCCAGGTGGACAATCGTTCCTGGTTGAGAGTATGCTGTGCATGTTTGGCTGCCGCTTCTTGCCAGTGTGTGTGGATTAGGTGTTGAATGGAATGGTGTGCTGAGCTGTGTTGATTGTAAAGCGTCCTTGGTTATCTAGAAAGGCGCTATATAAGTGTAAATATAAATAAATAAAATTTTTATGTTTTGGGTGTGAAATTCTTTTACTGTATGTTGAGCTGCTAGTGAGCAATGAGGGGTGAAATTAGAAGGGTGAAAATCCCATGCTGAAGAAATGACTCACATCTCCCTTCAAAGACAGTCACGCAAAGATAAAGCAGAGAGCAGCTTTCCTGATTAAAAAAATAATAACCTGAACTGACACTAAAAATAACAGTGAAAACTATGAAAACACTATTATAAATGTTGATATGCTTGCTCACCTATGAAACCAAGAATGTGGTATGGTTCATAAATCATAAACAAATCTGTTGAAATACATTTGAAAAAGGGTTAAACCCTCTTTTCAAAGAAATATCCAGGAATCAACAAAGTATACAGGTGTCTGTATTTATCTGAAAACAACTGCAGGAATCTGCTGGGAGTAACAATTGAAATTCAGCCACACATACACAATGTTCAGCCTTGCCCTGCTCCTTTAACATATTCTGTCACCAGGCAGCTCAGAGAAAAAGAACATTTGCCCATTCTCACCCTTACAGTGGTGAAAGATCGTAAAGGCTGCGAGTGGAGAGTCTAAATCTGAAGTGACACTCTTTGAAAAAGGACAAGAGGTTTATGGTGAAAGTCCACTGACAGCTTTGTGGCTGAAATTATAGCAAAGCCTTAACCTTCTGCTGGCCAGAGAAGTCCAACTGATCCCACTGTAGAGGTCAGAGTGACGGGTGAGCTGTCTGCAATCCTCTTTACTTCTTCGACCACTACTATACAGTATCTACTCTATGATGAACGATCACTGGCTAAGGAACACCTACCTTGTATCTACATTCGTTGCTCACTTGATCAGCTCCACTGATCACACTGTTACAGATTGTAGTCCACATGTTCTCTGCATGCTTCCTTATCCCCACTTCATCCTGTTTTTCAGTGGTTAGGACCCACACAGAACCACCACAGAACAGGTATGATTTGGGTGGTAGGTTCTCAGTGCTAAAGTGACAGTGACATGGTGGTGGTGTGTTAGTGTGTGTTGTGCTGTTACAAGTGGATCAGACACAGCAGTGCTTCTAGAAGTGTCACTACTGGATTGAGAATAGTCCACCAAGCAAAAATTTCCAGCCAGCAGCATCTTGGGTCCACTGCTGAAGGACTACAACCAACACAATGTGTCCAGCCGCAGATGAGCTACTGTCTCTGACTTTACATCTACAAGGTGGACTAGCAAGGTAGGTGTGTCTAACAGAGTGAACAGTGAGTGGGCACTGTTTAAAAAAATAAAGCAGCACTGTGTGGAAGCTGAACTCCACTGAAATTTGTTGGGAGTAAGGATCAAACACTCTTTCTATCACAATTATTCTTGACATCCAATGTAAAAGAAATACATATTTGTTTAGGGGTTTAATTTTACCCTGTTGGGTTTTTGTTCCAAACATATCCAGCCTTCATTTTCACTCCAAACTGTATTCATCCTTCAGAATGGACGGATTCATCCTTCACCTGTCCTGCAAAGTGCCTCTTTCAAAAAGCAGTTCAGGCTGAAACACTTTTTATAGGTTTATAACAGCTCTATAGCCCAACTGTGAGTGGTTGGGGCTAAACCATGAAGACTTGCTGTTGGGCTTTAGTTCTGTAAAATAACTGTAAAATGCTGTAGATTCTAATACTGTATATTGACAACCCTTCTTAGGTAAGCTGCCAGCTAGATAATGTACATTTTACAGGAACTTTTTAAAAGGGGAACCTGTCAGACAATGTCCCCTGTGATGACTGTAAATAGATCTACATCAGTCCAGAGTTAAGCACATATCAATCTTCACTGCCTCTTTTGAAGTGACAGCACCTCGCTCTGAGCTCACGCCATTCGTCCTGGCTAGATCTCATTGAGTTTGTGATTGGCTAGAAGGCATTGACAGACTTGAAACATCCTGTTGCCTCCCCCACGTGGAGGGCCACTGCCAGTTTTGGTGCCGCAGTGAATCAGAAAGTACGGCAACCCGCAGGACCGCAGTAATTACACTCCCTTCTAGAGATAATGTGTAATTCTCACGTACAGTCGCCCATGGCCATATGTGTGAGAACAGTCAGCAGAGGAGAGAGAGAGAGAGAGAGAGAGAGAGAGAGAGAGAGAGAGAGAGAGAGAGATCAGCTCCACGGTCATCTTATTATAGACTCTATGCATGAATCCCATAATTTTTCTGGATGAATATTTTATAGGATTAGACTGATACATGATAATGTTGCATAACACACTGTCTAAGTTAATGCAACATCATTAACCAAAATTATATCACTATATGCATATATCTGGCTGATAACATTTGATAAACATGTATTAACAGGTTCTAATTATTGATACATATATAATATCAATTATTAATTTAAAATTTTATACCGTCAATTTTTTTTCTCTCCTTAATTATACTGCATAAATTACATTACATTAACATACAAAAATTACACTCTTTCCTATAACAATCCAATTTCAGGGATGTGGTTTTGTCATGCCACTGAACTAGGAAATACAACAAGATAAAGAGTGTGTTATGGTGAACAATATCGCGAGTTGTGTGTGACATAATCAAAGATAAGCGATGTGGCGTCTGGAAAGCCCCACGATAAAATGACAGCAATGACACGAACGAAGAATGGTCCGTGTCAAACGTGTAGTGTTGCCGGTCTCCTGACCAAGACACGGCACGAATTCATAGTGCTAATCTGACATAGTGAACGTCGTCAAAGACAAAAATATTGTGTGGTCTGATCGAGTGGACAGTGAGTGGAATTAGTGGAAACAGAGTTTACCATCTCCAAAAGCACTGCTGTGTCTAATCCAGCACAACACACTCTTATGCACCACTGCAGAGCTGAGAATGACCCACCATCCCAATCATACCCACTCTGTGGTGGTCTGGTGGTTTCCTGAGTATTGAAAAACAATACAATTGTATTTGATTCATAGCACGTATCATCGCACCACTTTCATACTGAAAAAAGCAAAATGTTAACATGCATATAATGACACCTGTTATTTATATGAAGGTTAGCACAATGTGCCCAGGGTTCTCTTCCCTTCTTGGGTAACCACAGCATGCATCACCACTAAGAGTGTGTTATGGTGAATAATATCATGACTGTGATTCAGACATATGTCATACCCCAACTTTAGTCAAATAGGAATCTTAGAATTCCACTTATTACATTTCCATAGAGCTGAAGGTTCAGACAGGTCAAAGCAATCCTTCACGAATGTTTTGTATTCCCTCTCCTTAACTATAGGTGTATGTTGAACTGAATTTCACAAGCTTGTCATATTGTCATATTAATGTATAATTCCTATGGTAAAACTGATGAATGAGTTTTCAAGTGGAGTTTGCCAATAATGATTTGAGTTAAACACATGGCATTTGAAACAGGCATATTTCAGGATTTTTGCATTGCTTTCGACCAGTTTTGTTGCTGTAAGTAGACCTCAGTAAATTATGTGTAATTCAATTTTAGAATCCATTCCCTCTAAATGTTCAGTATTTGTGTGAAATGCAGTTTCCCCTTTACCCTTACACACACATTTTACTGTAAAGCTCTTTGTACAGGTGCACACAGAAATCTTAGTATGGAGATCATGACTATGGTAGATTTTCAAAACAGAAAGCAAGAAAAAAATAACGTGGGAGGCAAAATATTTGCAAGGTTACGCAATGACAGTGTATGTGTCCCTGTTCCCATTTCTCATTGCATGCCATTTTTGTTTCATGACATGATATTCACCTAATTTTTCAAATTGCTATGCAGACAAGCAGAGGTCATTACACTAACTTTCTGCTGAAGCTCTGTGACTGGACCATAGAAACAAAAGGAAGAGAGTTTTTTCCTACTCTGATATTTTGCACATTACAATTCTATTGCTTTTGTACACAAGTTCTGAAAATTAAAGAAAAAAAGTAAAACAACAAAATACTGTACCAGATATTTTAATGCTTCCATTTCTTTCAGCCAAAAAAAGCAGCTCTTCCACATATGGACCACAGGCCTAATTGTGACACACTCACAGAAACAGCAATCAACAGATCAGAGCAGATCAACAGAGCTAAGAACTATTAATTTCGATGAAGCTAAAGTTAGCTTACAAGTTATTTTGTCATTCGACCTTATATGGTGCAGCAATTACCACCAATCATTTAAGAGTACTTAGAGTGGAACATGAAACCCATTTCAGCTTCATTTTTTGGTGGGTGTCACCAACAGAGCTGGCAGCTGAAAAGCACACTGAATGTCAAGTTTGAAGTCTGACAATGACCTTCTATCACGCTTGTCTTTAGAATCGGACCCATTTGCCATGAAATAGACAATGAGTCAGAAATAAGTGTTGTATCTTCAGTAATTCATGTCTTAGACTGCCCAGTTACCAAGTCCAGCTCTACTTTGTTGTCACTTTTTAATATTCATGTACTTTAAAAACACCAAGCCTTAATGCAATGCTTTTTATATTAACACCTCAGAGCCTTGCTGCTGCTGATATTTTATTTTAAGGGGGTTTGACAGGTTTAATACCAGCCCAGGCCGAAGCACATATGAGTTAGCATATTGCTAAACGAGAAATTAAAGCCTTGCATATTTGGAGTGGATAAAGAGCTCTAAAGGACAGTGAAGCCTAGCTGTTCTCTCCACAGCTGAAGTGGATCAGTATTCATTTTGGTGGTGTGTATTGATTGGGTTCAAACAGAGCTGGAGAGAAGACTCACGTTCTGGGCCTCCTCCGCGGACCACATCTCCATAACTATAGCTGCTTTTTCTCGCCTTCCCTTCTCAATACATCTATCCACAGCACAGCAAGAGAACAAGAGCTCTAATCCCAACAGCATGCACAGAGAGAGACAGTGAGAAATAGAGAGTGAGAGAGAGATGCATTGTGGGAAAGAGATCTTAGTATCTGACTGAAGGCTCCCTTGGAACATTACTTGAGTATGTATTCTTTAATTTACCCTTTCCTCCATGAAGAAGCCACTTGCTGAGGTCAATGTTTCTCTAACTGTTCAACATAAATGCATGCACACCTCAGAGCAGGTATGATTTAGTGGTGGATAATTCTCAGCGCTGCAGTGACTCTGACGTTGTGGTGGTGTGTTGTGCTGGTATGAGCGGATCAGGCACAGGGTAACTGCTGCACTGAGAATAGTCTACGAAACATAAATGTCCAGGCAAATGCATCCTGTGGGCAGCGTCATATGACCAATAATGAAGGACTAGAGGAAAACTAACACTAATGCCTGGATCAGACCACACAATATTTTTGTCGTTCACAACGTTCACTATGTCGGATTAGCGCTATAAATTTGTGCTGTGTCTTGATCGGGAGACTGGCAACACTACATATTTGACACAGACCATTCTTCGTTTGCGTCATTGTATGAGTTTCTTGAGGAGGCAGGTCAAGAAACTGTCGATCATGGTTACAGAAGTGCTGTGGGTGCTGGTTTAGGTATTGTTTTCAAAAAGAAGAATAAGTAAACACAACTGTGGACCTGTTCCTGTGTGTTTTGAGGAGGAGAGAATATGTCAAGAGCATTTCCTCAGTTTCGATTTTCCCAATGACAGCTGCAGTAGAGAAGCTTTCTCTTCTCTGTGTTTACATATGCATGCCACACAGCTCTCTATTGGTCATCATCGAGGAACATGTTTTAGAAATGGTCAGACTAGGTGAAATGATCCAAAAAATTCTAACATGCAAGACTTTTCATCGTGGTGTTGTGGGGGTTGTCACAGATGCCACATCGCTGATCTTGATTATGCCACACTACATGAGCGTTACTTGCCCCGACGCTCAAATTTGGTTCAGACACTGGAAATTTGTCGTGCAAAAAATCGGGCTAAATTTGCGGAGTCTGATCCAGGCATGTACAACAACAAGTTGTGTGTGACATAATCAAAGATCAGCAATGTGGTGTCTTGAAAGCCCCACGGTAAAATGACAGCAATGACACGAACGAAGAATGGTCCACGTGTAGTGTTGCCAGTCTCCTGACCAAGACACGGCACGAATTCATAGTGCTCAATCTGACACGTCGTCAAAGACTAAAATATCGTGTGGTCTGATCGAGTGGACAGTGAGTGGAATTAGTGGAAACAGAGTTTACCATCTCCAAAAGCACTGCTGTGTCTAATCCAGCACAACACACTCTTATGCACCACTGCAGAGTTGAGAATGACCCACCATCCCAATCATACCCGCTCTGTGGTGGTCTGGTGGTTTCCTGAGTATTGAAAAACAATACAATTGTATTTGATTTATAGCACGTATCATCGCACCACTTTCATACTGAAAAAAGCAAAATGTTAACATGCATATAATGACACCTGTTATTTATATGAAGGTTAACACAATTGCCTTGTATGTGCCCAGGGTTCTCTTCCCTTCTTGGGTAACCACAGCATGTATCACCAATAAGAGTACTTGGTGGAGCCTCGTTGAACTGCTTTTACAAACATTTGTAAGTTGCTTTATACACACACACACTCACACACACACAAAAAAAAAAATACACACAAACACATACATAAAGCAGTGTCAGAAAATGTTTTCATCCATTCCTTCATCCTGATCAGGGTCGTGATAGGTCTGGAGCCTACCCAGAATCATTGGGCACAAGGAATGAATGCACCCTGGAGAGGACATTACACATCCAATCACTCACACACTCACACCAGTGGGTAATTTCACACAGCCAGCCCACCTACCAGCATGAGTTTTTTGACTGTGGGAGGAAACTGGAGCACCCAGAGGAAACCCACACAGACAGGGGGAGAACACACCTCTCCTCTTCACAAACACTCATCCAAGGTGGGCTCTAAAACCCAGGACCCGAGATCCGGGATCGCACATACCAACAGTTCCTTACATTGTGTGAGTTATGAATGGTAGTCTTTTTCCTGCTGAGTTACTGTTTTAGATATGTTTTCTGTTGTCTGATTACTGAAGTATGCTTTGCCTTTTATTTTTTTTTATATTATCTTTCTCTTAATGTTATCTATTATATTAATTTATATTTTATTGATTTTTATTTATTTCAAGATCAAAATACCACATGTATGTATATATATATAAATAGTTGTTTTTTGTAAGCCAAAGGTGAAAACATCTTTATATTTTTTCCACATTTATTGACATGTAAAAAACAGCTCATTACACAATTTAAACTAAATCAAAATCCAATTCCTTACCTAAGTTCTTTATTTTTTCATTCATTTTCTTTAACAGCTTATTCTGTTCAGGGCTGCATTGGGTCTGGAGCCTATGTAGAATCACTGGGCGCAAGGCAGGAACACACCCTGGAGGGAGTGCCAGTCCTTTGGTCCAGGATGACACAGACATTCACTCACAGATATTTTCAGTAGCCAACCCACCAACAGACACAGGGAGAACACACCAAACCCCTCACAGACAGTCACCTGGAGCAGGGCTTGAACCCACAACCCCAGGACCCTGGAGCTGTGTAACTGCAACACTACCTTTTGTGCCCCCATGGCACTCCTGCATATATTTAATTTGTAAAATTAATAATGTAATTATAGCTGAGTTTGATAGCAATATTTCTAACTATAGGCTTCAGTGGGTTAAAGGTTTTAAGAAGCTAAAATGAGCCAGGCTTTAGCAGTGTAACTGTAAGTAATAGGCTCTGACTCTTTCTCTGGGGGGTTGATATCCTACTGAGGACCATTATTTTGGCTGCCTTAATGATGGGCACTGGAAAAGTGGCAGCACCTTGAACAGACTAGTTAAACTGTATGTGTTCCTGCAGTCTGCCCACACAGCTTCCACACACACAGAAAAAAAAAATCCATTGTTTTATACCCAAACCTCCGGGCATACAGCAACTTCCAAACCCACAACACACTTCAAATTTTAACCATCTCCACACTCCACAACTTCCAAACCTACCACTACTATCACACTCAACTTCTAGACCTACAACCACCTCCAACACTGCCATTTTCAAACCCACATATATTTAATTTCCACCCCACAATGATATTCATGCAGCAATTTCCAAACCCATAACCATCTCCAAACTGCAATTTTCAAACCCAAAACCAATTCAACACTGAAACACCCTTCAAACACGTAATCATATCTACACTCACCTCCCAATCTCACAATCCTCTCCTCGGTCATGATCTAAACCCACAACCTCGCATTCATCTGCCAAACTCGCAAACTTTTCCACACTCACCTTCCAAACCCCAACCATATACACACTCAGATTCCATAGCCATGACCATAGCAAATTTCAACCTCCAACCAAACGGTTTCCCTACTGCTACCGTCTTTACATTCTGCTTATAAAGTCCACAGGCACATCCTCAATGCAACTCTAAAACCACAAATCATCTCCAGACTACAATTTCCCAACATACAACCATCATGACTTTAACCTTTTAAATAACCACTTCCAAAATGCAATTTCTGACACCTTAACCATCTTTACACTAGTTTCCCAAGCTACAACTAGATTCACCTTCTGAATATGTAACCACGTTCAAAAATGCCACTTCTAAGTACACAACTATTATTACATTCAATTTCAAATCCACCACTGTTCCTCTGAAGTTCAAAGTCATTTCCACGCTCCACAGAGCGTCCACAGGCATCTCATAACTGAAACAATCACCTCCACACTGAAAATACCAAACCCACAACCATCCCTTCACTCTGACTAAACTCAGATGTTTAAGAATACGATCCCTTAAATGCTCTTGGCTTGGATGTATGGATCCAGCACAGGAGCCCAGGAGAGATTTTGAGACTTTTGGAGACCAATCTGTGAGCAAAATGTCTTTTAAGCTTCACTATGCTTGATTGAAACTATATTGTGTAATTAATTTAGAAATCAAGATGGAATACACACTTTATATAAAAACATGAATGAACAAAAGTGTTCGGCATCGGTCTGATCTCTGTCTCTTTCAATCTGATTTTCAGCCAGTCTTATTATCATGAGAAAATATTATGTCATAAGGAAATGTCTTTCAACCAAAGATATGTAAAAGTTCACAACAAAAAATTCATTCATTCATTCATTATCTGTAACCGCTTATCCAGTTCAGGGTCGCGGTGGGTCCAGAGCCTACCTGGAATCATTGGGCGCAAGGCAGGAACACACCTTGGAGGGGGCGCCAGTCCTTCACAGAGTGACACACACTCACACCTATGGACACATTTGAATAGTCAATCCACCTACCAACGTGTGTTTTTGGACGGAGGGAGGAAACCAGAGCACCCGGAGGAAACCAATGCAGATACAGGAAGAACACACCAAACTCCTCACAGACAGTCACCCGGAGCGGGACTCAAACCCCCAACCCCAGACCTCTGGAGCTGTGTGACAGCAACACTACCTGCTTTTATCATTTCAGGTAAATGCAAACCTTTCATTTTTACTAATTTAAGCTTTAAATGACATTTTAAGAAATTCAGTCATTCATTGTCTGTAACCACTTATCCAGTTCAGGGTCATGGTGGGTCCGGAGCCTACCCGCAATCACTGGCTGCAAAGCGGGGACACACCCTGGAGGGAGCACCAGTCCTTCACAGGGCAACACACACATTCACTCACACCTACGGATACTTTTGAGTCACCAATCCACCTACCAACGTGTGTTTTTGGATCGTGTGAGAAAAATGGAGCACCCGGAGGAAACACACGCGGACACGAGGAGAACACACCAAACTCTTCACAGATACCTGGAGCAGGACCTAAACCCACAACCTCCAGGTCCCTGGAGCTGTGTGACTGCGACACTACCTGCTGCTCCACCGCGCCGCCCATTTTAAGAAACTATTTCCCTATTAAAACAATACATTTGTAAACATGTCTTTCTGCCCTGATGGCCCTTTTGGCACCTTTATTTTAAAATGCACAACCATTCCCACTGTGCAGCAGCCAAACCCACAACCGTCCCCAAACTACATCCCCCATACCCAATGCTATTCCTTCCCTCACACCTCCAAAATGCGTAGTCATTTCCTTCCTCACACCTTTTAAATCTGCTGCTGTTCCCACAGTACAACTCCCAACCCACAAATCCCTCCCCCTCCTCACATCTCTGTAAGCTCTGCTCTCCAGCCGTCTTCATTTCCCAGCATCAAATCTCAATGCACGTGTTTTTATCAGCTCTGCTGTGTGTATGTGTGGGTGTCTGAGTTATCTCAAATGTTAATGTCTATGTTTAATCAGCACCTCTGATGAACAGCACTGGACAGCTCTGCCCTCCTCTGCCTAGAATAGGCTTTAATTCAGGCCTTCTGTAGTGTGTATATTCACAGATAGAAGACGTGATTAATAGCATGGCTCAATCATAAAGGAAGCTGTATCTGTATTAAATAATGAAGTGCCTTAGTCAGGACCTTTTCCTCTCTGATCTAAGTAGCGTATGTTCCTGCACGCCTGTTCTAAATCAATAACACACACAGACACAGCTGATGTCACATGAACAGATGGGGAGTGATAGATATGTGGTACAGCCAGGATAGCCAACTGCTGGATTGTGATGGTTTTTATACCATGAAATAACCTCCTTGTTTCTACATACACTGTCCATTTTCTCAGCTCCTCTGACCATACAAGAGCACTTTGTATTTCTACAATTTCAGACTGTAGTCCATCTGTTTCGCTGCATACTTTCTTAACCCCATTTTTCCCTGCTCTTTAATGGTCAGAAACCCCACAAGAAAGGTATAGTTTAGTGGTAGAACATCCTCAGCGCTGCTGTGACCCTGACGTATTAGTGGTGTGTTAGTGTATGTTATTCTGGTATGAGTGGATCAGACAGAGCAGTGCAGCTGAAGTTTTTAAGGACCTCAGTGTCACTGCTGTACTAAGAAAAATCCACCAAACAAACATGTCCAGCCAACAGCCCCCAGTGTCCTCCGACTTGAAGACGACAAACACAAACTGTGCATCTTTACAGTGTTTAAAAACCTGAGCAGCAGTGCTGTGTCTGACTCACTTGAGCCAGCGTAACACACAGCACCACCACGTCAGGTCTGCAGAGTCTGTAACTGTACAACAACAAAGTGCTCCTGTATGGTCAGTGGAGCTGATAAAATGGACAATGATTGTAGATAAGGTTCCTAATCCGTTTTTAAAAACACAAGCAGAACTGCTGTGTCTGATCCACTTGTATCAGCACAATACACCAACGTTAGTGCCAATTCAGCGCTGAGAAGGAACCACCCTCCAAATAAAACCTGCACTGTGGTGGTCCTCTTTTGCTTCTGATCATTAAAGTATAGGGTGGAAGGGTGTTTCCAAAGCATGCAGAGCAACAGATGGACTACAGTCTGTAAATGTAGAACCACAAAGTGCGACTATATGGCAATTTGTGCTGATAAAATAGACGAGTGCAGAAACAAGAAGGTAATTTAAATTTTTTTGGCTGATCTGTGTATGCCATTTAGTTCATTTTTCTTATTTTGCCGTGTTCTAATTTCGGAACCACTCGCTCCTCCTGCAGGGCAATGACCAGGGTCGTATTGCACATTACACACAAGCCAGCCCAATCAGCTGCTTCCATCTATATTATAATCTCCTCTATTTATTCAAGTAGGCCTACTGACACCGACAGCTGTGCACACAACAACAACAGTTAACCCCCAACAAAAGAAACTGCACTCGCATTTACGCTCGCATCCCCAGCTGCTAACAAAAGAAAGGCCCAAACCATAGAAGGCACACAAAACCAGTGCACTAGGAATTTGGAAGCTACCGTGGAGTGCAAATATTTGGGTGCCCCTAATTAAGTCACTAATTATCTTGATTTTATTTTTAAAGGTGTGATTTAAAATGTCAAATCCATCTAGAGTAGAAAATGCAAAATAATCATATTTATAAATAAGACAATACAGCACTAGGGTAATTTAATACAATGAAGCATTATTGAGAAAAGGACTCACTGAAGTGGCCCCATAAATTAGAGCCAAAGAAAGTACATTAGAATTAACCACTGCAGTCAAATTCAATCGATGTTACATAAAAATTCTGTAGAAGCAATCTGGGGGGAAATAAGAGACTGTAAATAAGAGGCTTTGCTGAGCACAGAAGTATCAACATGAATGTCACAAAACCTGAATTTGGATCATCTTCTGAAATGAAATGTCACTTTTAAAGTAATTGTTTCCTCAGGCCAAAGTTCAGGAGCTACAAGAAAAGGGATCTTGCAGAGGGGAGGACTGTTTTTTTTCTTTTTTCCTTGCACTGAGACACTGAACTTTGGCCTGTCAAACCATGCACTGACACCATTCTCGGTGCATTTAGCAAGGCTTTCTAATAGGAACACAAACACACACACACACACAGAGGGGGGCTTAAATTGGCAATCTAATAGGAACACACACACACACACACACACACACACACACAGAGAAAAGCTTAAAGAGGCAGTCAATTAGAAACCCAGCCACACATGACACACACACAGAGACACTCAAATCTCAGAGGAGGGCTTACAGAATCTAATAGGACTGCTCACCAGGGTGTGTGTGCAAATTTGTGGTTGTGTGTGCAATTCATCTCTGGTGAACACTGAACACTACTTCTAATCCCTCTGTAAACATACAGGATCCTCCTTCAGCACCCAGCAGGCTGACAACACACATACACATGCACACACACCTAAGTGCACCTGTCCCTCACGTCCAACAGGTACCACATAATCCCCTCCCCAGCTGAGAACAAACAGGAGCACTGGCCTGTGCAGTAAGACTTAAGAACATTCAATAAGAATTTTCAATGCAGTATCAAAATAATACATAAGGAAAATACTGTGTTAAAATTGAATAGTTTAATATCTTTCATTTAAACCACCTTAACAGATTTTAAGAGGGGTGCATCATCTATTGAGAGTAATACACAAAAAAAAAAAAAGAAATCTGGGTCCAAGCAGTTTTTCATTACTGGAAAATGTAATACCATTTTCTTAATCCTGTACACTCTTGTTTCGTAGCAGATATATTTTCGTGTGTGTGCACTTTTCAGTCAATAGACAGACCCTCTGTGTTGCAATAAATAATGCTAGAATCATATTACAAACAACCTGTTCATTGAACTGACCTGAACAGTAAGTAAACAACTTAAATCTCCACAAATACAGAGGTGATGGAGAGAGTGTCGTTCATTCATGACTGGGTAGACATTTTACATTAAAATTAAAGCTTCAAAATCATTGTAATAGAGAAAACAGAGCCTCTTACATTGCTACTTCAGGCTCGGCACTGCAGAAGCTGCACTATGTAACTTTTAGAGGAGGGTAGGAAACCACACCCTCTGCCCACCTCCCCCTTGATTTCAGGAAAGTGCTGTAAAAATGAATAACACTCCGTGACAGGGTACAGGGTTAACCAAGACCAAAAATTTAAAATATATATTACCTAGTGTTGCTTTAAAGCTGGTCAGAAATATTGCAATTAAGTGAGTGTAAATGAATGCAACTACAGTCTTATTTACTTGTGGTATTCTCTGATTTTCAATAAATGTGTAGGTAACAAAACAGAGCCATTTCATCTCCAGCCAATCATGTATCAGACTGCAACATATTTTGTTGCCTAACCTAAAGCAATTGTATAAATATCATAATTACACATTACAAGTCATAAGTCGGAAACTCTAAAGAGAACTTAGCAATAGACCCTGAGTTCCTTATATGATCATGCTGCCAAACTGAGAGGTCTATCAAAACTAAGCCTTTGGGTTCATCCTATAAAAGTTCATTAACTCATACTCAAACTGGGCTTTGTTCAACAGTGTCTTCAAAATCATAGCTGTTGTATATTTTGGGCCCAAATTAAGCTGAATCTTAATTGCATATCAAACCTGAAAGTATGTGTATCATAACACCTCACTTCAGGAGCCGGTCTGAGAGAGAAAAACACCCTGCACTTATTCAGCACCAGAAGCTGCATGTGAAGCATCACTCGCTAAAAGCTCTCCTCCTTCTCCTGGCTTCATCCATCAGTGTGTGAAAAACAGCAGAAGACAGAGCTGTTCGGACTCGCCTGGCCGCATCTGCCTGACTCAGCACAAACTAACTGGAGACACGGGAAAACCGCGCTGCTGTAACACACCGGAGAACGCCACACATCACACAATTAGACAGGCTCTGATTGGCTGAAATGGGGAGGCGGGGTCACTTCTGATTGGCCGCTTTCCGAAAGGTGGTGAGATATCGGCTGTTCTGATTGCCAACCTCTGGGGACTGTCCTCTTATTGGTGTATTTGTGAGATGGGGCTCTGATTGGCTGACTTGTGAGCGCTCTATGGGTAGGTTTTAGGTAGCTATGAATGGCGTCTTTGGAGTACTCTTCTCTTATTGAGTAGGGGAGGACTCGTCTCTGATTGGCTCATTTGGTATGGCTCTTCTCTGATTGGCTGCATGTTAAAACGAGCTGATGTTTGATAGCCAGACACTTCCTAGGGATAATAATTTTAGGGGCTCTGATTCTTTGATTATTTTGGGAGTGTGTGATGTTCGCTCGTTTAGTCACTGCAGTCAAAAAATGACACTTTGAATTAGTTTATTTATTAATTTTTAACATAAAAAGCATGCACGAAATTAAATAATCTACACCCAGACATTAAATTATGACAATTAGTACATGCGGAGGATTTAATAAGTTGCAACACTTTGATGTAAATAAATAAATAAATAAATAAATTCAATGTATTTTTTTGAATGTGAGTGTAAACATATATATGAATACCCACAATTAGACTGTCTGTATTTTGTCATATTTCATATTTCCTCCTACTCACTGAATGACAACTGTGTATTTGAATGCTAATGACTGCTACTTGCATTGGCTTTCTTAGTAGAGGGTGGGGTAAGATTTGTGGCTGATTTTCTACTGTGTGTGACAAGCTTGACAAAGCTTCCTGTAGAGCACAGTACAGAGAAGCCATACATTATTTGCTAGATGGTGCATCATGCAAAAAATAAGCAGTCAGTGCCATGGCTGTACATTTCTGCTTTGGACTGTATTCCAAAGGCAGCCTTTAAAAGTCAGATTCAGACAGCCAGAGTTTCATACATCACAGACTTAAACCTGTCAGCATGCAGGTCTAGGTTTTTGAGCTACAGGTCACAGGCAGAATGGTAGAAAGGAACTAATTTCATATATACATAGATATATACATACTGAATGAAGGCAAAAGTTTAATTACATCCAAACCACTTTTAAAGCATTGGGGGAATTTGCTCTGGGAAATAACTTCTTAAATATGTAATATGTAAAAATAGATGAGGTTATGTGTGTAATCAAGGGCCAGAAGGTGGATTTAATCAACGAAGCATACGTTTTATTCAAGTGTGTTCCACAGTGAAGTGTTGATTCCTTCAGTACAGATTTAAGCTAAAAAATTAGATTGTGAATATTAGCAAAGCCTGTGAGCTAGCTATAGGCAGAATAGGCTCTATTTATCCCACAGAATGTTAGATAACATCAACAAAAATTTAGATGTCAGTCATTAGTGAAGAAATATGCTTGTGAAAATGACGCTTGTTATGTGATATATTGCTGTTTGTTTGTTTTTTTTCTTTTTTTTTTTGGATGTGTTTTTCTTATATTTGCATTGGAGATATGTTTTTGTTCAGACAGAGGCAACAAATAGCAAAGAAAATGCTGTTTGTTTACTATGTTTCCTTTAAGCAGAATATTAAATAATTCTCTGTCTCTCTGTGCTATTCTGTGAAGACCAAGATGTGCGCCCCAGAGTTCAGCAGCATGGAGGGATGGAATCTGTTTTTATGGGCAGTGTGTGTGTGTGTGTGTGTGTTTGAGCTGCGTGTGCTACTCTGAGCCACTACATACACACAGCACAGTCTGTTTTCAGTGTCAACACGAGCTAGCAGCAGCGTAGTTGATGTTACATTTGCTGTGTGTCTGCATCTATCCAAGAAAAATGGCTGGGCTACTTTAACCAGGGTTGAACTGAGAGGCTTGAAAATGGATGTAGTGTAGATTTATATCGGGCTTTCTGTAAAGCTCAGTGTAGAAAATAAATCTGTTTCAGCTAACAGCTTCACATTCCCACACGTCTAGCTCCTTTCATATAAAAGCTGCACGTCACGAAATCCGTGCGAAACGGAGGTAAAGGCCAACGGCAGCGAGCGGGAGCAGGGCTCGGTCACCTCCAGTGAACTCCGGCTGGGTTTTATACTCCATCATGTCTCCGGAATATTCTCTTCTCCGCTGGGCGCGCGATAGCCAGGCAGCCGGCGTCGCCATGGCAACGCACAGCTCAGCCCGCCAAAGCGCGCACAATGGCACAAACACAGACCAGTGTGAAGTAGCTATACACAGCTAACCTGAAAAAAACTCTAACCCCAGTGCACTATCTAGCCTATTTTAGCCGCGACTAATGTTCAACCCACTTTTAACACCAAACTAATCCTTTAGAAGCTGCCAAAAGTTTAGCAAACTGTAGAGAAAAGCTGACATTTTTGGACATGTCTCATTTAGACCTAGCCAGCTATTTTCGAATTATTTGTTTGCCAGAAACATTTATATATGTTATATATAACATTTATGTATACTTTTATACACACACACAGAAAAAAATACATTCTACAAAATTTACAAGACCAGCTCTCAACTCTCGTCTTGTGAACCCAATGACCCGTGGGTACAAGTCTCCCAAGGCTTATCACACCTGTTAGATAGATGTGAAACCGTTCTAAGATGATTTTGGAGCATGTGCTGTAGGCTTCCTGAACACTTACACCATAATGGAGAAAAATTAATCATTTTGATTTTGTTAACCATTTTCTGCTGAATGTTTTGATCGTTGTGAAGCTTTGCTGGAAGTACTGGAGTTCCATCCGACCGCACTAGACTTCGACAAAAGACCACCACGCTCTAAAAAGCCCATTACAGAGAGAAAGAACACGCTGTAATAAAACATGAGCATAGCCCAGTAATATATGATATACGTTTTATTGTGAGCCTATAGCTCCACAGCAGGAGATGTAAGCGCAGTGGTTCATATTTTGGTTCATTTAATTATAAGGAGGTTATGCCCACGGGAAGCCTTTACCGAAATTAAGACCTGCCTGCAAATCCCTAAAGATTTGACAAGAAATCCAGTAATAGAACAGTCTGTGCAGTGTCTAATACCATGGGGAAAAGTCAGGGAACATGGAAGAACTTAAATAAGTGACACGAATACATCAAACTAGCGCTTTCTCGGAGTGATGTACGCAACCGCTGACGCTCATATAAAAGGGAATGACACACGGACGATTCACCCGGCCAGAACTTCTCTGTAAAAAAAACAGACATCGGTCAGATAAGTCCGGCAAAGTCACGGACAGAGGCAAATAAGAGGGGTTTTCAGGCGCTCTCCGCGGTACTGAACAGATTTAGACCACACTGACCTAGTGAGGGATCAAACCTAGTTTTGGACTGCACAGCTTTCTGAACAGAGTTTCTTCACCGAAAGGTAAATTCAGTCTAAACCCAGACTAAATCCCTCTCTGGGAAACCGACCGTAAATGACCAGTGATTACCTGATAAAAATATCTTTACATATTGTTGTATTATTATTATTATTATTATTATTATTATTATTATTATTATTATTATTATTATCTTCATCGTCGTTGTTGTTACTGTAATCTAAAGATTTTAAATATAAATACAGCGGTCCATTCGCGGTGAAACGTAAATGTAGCTTCTAAAACTTTCAATTTAATTTATTTTCCTCTCCAATTTTGTCTTTTCATTTCCCCATCGTGTCTACGACGAACGTTAAGTGAACGGCTACGTACATTTAGATTAATCGAGTAATTGTATTCTCCAATTTGATTTTAGGCTACATTTATAAAGGCACGTTAAAGCAAAATGCTTTGCAACCTCATCCCATACTGAACCATCCTGAACTGCCACGGGCTCCAGGCGCTTGTGGCAGTTCAGAGAAGTTTCAGCGGAAGTTACTGGAATGAGGACTGACCATAGGCTTCTCTTGGGCCCTTCTTCTATATGACGTGATTCGTGCTTTGCTTTAGATCAACGCCAGTTCTCCAGAAGAGGAGGAGGAGGAGGAGGAGGCAGAGGGAAGTGCAGAGCTCCACGTCTGAAATGATGTAGAGAAGCTGAGCGTTTTTGGGGAGCTGTAACTACATCCTTCATCCCCCACCCCCTTATTGGTAATTCCCGCCCCCTCCACTTCTCTGCCTCATGGTTTCTAGCCCCCAGGCGTGTGACCCAGAGCGCTTGTGCGTTGTCCTGACACCGAGGGTCTCTCTCTCTCTCTCTCTCTCTCTCCCTCCACGCTTTTCAATGAGCAATTGCCCGGTCGCCATGGAGACGGAAGGAGCTCATCATGGCTAGAGCAGTGAAGTCGAAGCCTTAAACCGGCCAACGCTTGACAAAAGCCCGAGCCGAAGCGTCCTGAAGGCAGTGGCGCTGACTGCGGTGCTGAAGCGCAAACGTGGAGAGAGCCCCAGGCTGCTTTATATCATTGGCTGTGAGTGAGTTACTGCAGGGCCACGGTAAAAACCATTCAGCACCGGCTCGCGACCACTCAAACGCACAGCCAACCTCATTTCCCCCCATAGTTACGCACAATCAAACGAGGTGGAAATAATACGACTCACGAGTAGTTCACTGTAAACACTAGTTTTACATAAAGGAGGTGGACAACTAGTGACGGATCATCACCATCACCACCACCACCACCACCATCATCATCATCATCTAACCATGGCCATATACGGAGCGCTCTTTCTCCCTTCTCTGTGCGCTTCTATTGCCCAAAACTCCAGAAGCTTCCACTGTTGCTCCACTTCCAGACAATGACGACTTCAGCCGCTCAGACTCGGCGGCTCTGTTTATTTCTTCCTTTGCCGCTTGCTGTAACAGTGAGCCACGGCAGTCTTATGTAACACCCCCCCCACACACACACTTTACAAAAAAAAAAAGCCCCTTCCAGTCCACGTCCCGTTAATCCTCGAACGCGCGCGAAGAGAGCGCCTCGACATAAGCGCGTGCAGACGGCGTTTCAACGTTACCTGGTTTTAGGAAAGGCGGCGCTCACGCATGCTTCAGGCCGTCGTCCCGCGCTCTCTCCTCAGGCTCTGCATCAGTCCCCGCGCGCCTCAACATCATCTCGAACCGCGCAACAGCAGCAGCACAGGCCCGCGCGCTCCCTCAGCCCCTCATCATCATCTCTACTGCTGCTACTGCTGAGAGAAGGAGAGAGAGAGAGAGAGAGAGAGAGAGAGAGAGAGCGGAACAGAGAGAGAGGGGGTGGTGGTGAGTGAGAGGGGGGGAGTGAGAGACAGACACTGAAGAGAGCTGGAGAGAAAGCATGAGGGAGGACTGGAGAGGAGGACGATGAGAGAGTGGGGGGGGGGGGGGGGTGAGAGAGCGAGAGAGAAGGGGAGAACAACGAGGGTGAGAAGAGAAGAAAAGCAGTAGGAAGAGGAGGAGAAGGAAAGGAGATTGTGAGAGTGAGTGAGAGAAAAGGAAGAGAGGGAAAGAGTTAGAGAGAGAGGACAAGGAAGAGAAAAAGTGAGTGACTTGGAGCAAAATGGGAAAAAGAATGGGAGAAGAATGCTTAAAATATAGATATATAGATAGAAGAGCAAAAAGGAGAGCAATAGAGAAAAGAGAAAACAGAGTGAGTGAGAGAGAGAGAGAGTGAGAGAGAGAGAGAAAAACAGAGAAAATATGTTCAACATGGTGTTATTACATTGATGTCACAGGTTCTGATGATCTGTCCAATGAGCTAAACAATGTGTTATACACAGTTACACAGAGAGAGAGAGAGAGAAAGAGAGAGAGAAGTAGAGGGAAATAAAGGCACAAGAGAAATAAAGTAAAGAAGTAAGAGAGATTGGAGGGGAGAAAATACGAGAGAAGGAAAGGAAGCAAGAGAGAGAGAGGTGCAAATTATTAAGTGAGTAAAAGTGAGGGAGTGAGAAGGGGGAGCGAGAGACAAAACTAAGGAAAGATGTAGAGGAAGAAATGAAACAGAAAGAAGGGTAGAGAAATAAGGAATGACGAGAAAATTGAAGGGAGGAAGTAAAAGAACGATGATGATGATGATGTGTGTGTGTGTGTGAGAGAGAGAGAGAGAGAGAGAGAGAGAGAGAGAGAGATAGAGAGAGCTAGAGAAAGAGAAGGAGGCAGAAGAAAAAGAATAGCCTGAAGTGTAATGTACAGAGATGGTGGGATTGAGAAGGAGAGACTGTGAGGTAGTAGGAGTGATAGAGAGAAGAGAGAAGCAGTGAAAAAGAGAAGGAGAGAGGGGGGTGGGGTAACAGTGGCAGGGAGATAGTGAGAGAGAGAGAGAGAGAGAGAGAGAGAGAGAGAGAGAGAGAGAGAGAGAGAGAGAGAGGGAGGAAAGGGTGAATCTCCAGTGGGCTCTCCTGTGGGAACAATGCGCTGTTGCAACAGATGAACATCTGTCGTTCAGTCTCGGTTATAGAAAGCCTGGCATTGTGTGTGTGTTTGTGTGTGACTGAGTTATTGATTGTCCAGATTGTCTGTTTGCAGTGAAATGAAGTGAGCGATGCTGTTTTTGTGTGTGTGTTTGTGTGAGGTGGCTGACCCAATGCTGCTGTTTCAGTGAAGCTGTATAATGTTTAATGTTTCAGTAATTTAAAACCAGGCCATTTAAAACACACACACACACACACACACACACACACACACACACACACACACACACACACACACACACACACACACACACACACTGTCACTCACAATGCCTGGGACAGCAGGTCTAGTCCGGCTCTGTGTTTGTGTGTGTGTTTAAAGTCTGGAATGTGTGTGTATACATTTTTGTCTGCAGTCAGTGTTTGAGGATTGAAGAAAGTGTGTGAGTGTATGTTTCTGAATGTTGAAGGTTGAAGAGTGTCTGAAGAGAGAGAGAGAGAGAGAGAGAGAGAGAGATGTGGGCTCTACACACTCCAGCTGTGTGGAGTAAGCCTTTAAGGGATAAAAAAAAATCCTGCATGAAAAGTAGCTTAGATCAACACACACACACACACACACACACACACATGCAAAGTAGCTGAATTAATGCACATGCATAAGTAGAAATAGAGAGCTAGCAAGAGAAAGAGAATGACGAAGAAAGTGTGTGTGTGTGTGTGTGTGTGTGTGAGAGAGAGAGAGAGAGAGAGAGAGAGAGAGAGAGAGAGAGAGAGAGACAGACAGAGATCAGAGGGAGACAGTGTATGACCTCTGCTGTGCCACTCTCTGGGAGGTGTGTTGAAGTGTGTGATCAGAGAACGGAGGGGAGGCCAGATAATGCACACACACACACACACACACACACACACACACACAGCTGACAGGGAAACTTGTTTAAAACATGGCTGGTAAATCTTTTGCCACTTCTGTCTATGCACTAAATCCAAATAAAAGCATATGTTCACATGCACTCCCCTCAGCATTTGGATCCTTGGATGGCAATTCAAAGTGCACACTTGGTCCTGAATCATCAGCTCACACTGTAAGAAAGTAATTGGTCTAAATGCATTACATGATGTGGGTGCGCGCACGGTGTGTGACATGCAACACCTCCCATACGGACGTTCCATCTGTTGGCACGCTCTCTATTCAATACAGTATGGCATCCTATGTGGAAAGTTGAGCGAGAATATAGCTTTACAAACTTGTTCCATGCAGTCCACTGAAAGTCCAGAAAAACAGAAATGTAGTAAGCTAGGTGTGAACTATACAATTTGTCCATTTTGCAGAGAGGAGAGGGTAAGCTTCATATTGATGATGCCAAGTCCATTTTCGAACATGATTTGTGTGTACTACTGTGTGTTTTATGACATTTAGTTCATCTGTTAATCAGCTGAGACCCCCCACAAACTGCAAGAAAAGCCACCCAAATACACCTTAAATGGAACATCTACAGTTGTGGAGAAACACTGTTCTCTGTTTTGTTTATGTTCAGAAGCTCGGCGCCTTTTAGGTGTGACTATATGCTTGAATGTCCTCATCATGGTTCATGCTTTTCAATGTTTGTAAGTCTCTTTGTTGTCTTTGTTTTTCCTCCAAAATGCAGTATTTCTGCCATGAGATGAGCAATGAAGCCTAGCATACCGGCACGAGACACTTTGTTTTTTTACCCACTTACTTTTGACCAAGCAAACAGACTGGAGAGCAACAAATGATGAGGAAACATCCTCAGAACTTTATGAAAAGTGTCTTTTGGTTAAAATCAAGAATGTGTCCTTTTGCTTCCAACAACAATCCCTACTGCTTTAGGCAATTAATCAGGCATTGCTCCTCCCATATTACTTCATGTTAAATGATGGATAGTGAAGCTGAAATTCAGCCAGTTCCATTTTATTTTTTTACAAATAACACCTAACAGATTGGGTCTTGTTTTACAAATGTCACAAAAGGCTCTCACTCTGATATTGAAACAAAAATAACAATAAAAATTACTAAATCATAATTAGTAAAGAACACAAGTCTTTGACGTGAAGCACTCAATAGGGCCCCCTTGTGGAGCATTTTCCCAAGTTCCCAAACACAAATATGTGTGTGAGTGAGTCCTAAAAGGTGTTTCACATCTAAACTTTTGCTTTGGCCAACATTTGAAAAAATGCACATAAATGTACACAATGTAGACAAACAAAAACATTCACAGTTAATTCCCAATACCCGTCATTTCCCATCATACCCCACATATCATTTCCTGCATATTTCTGCACATATAATATTAGGTGACTTCTATTTATATTAAGTAAGTTGGCAGGATATGGACTGTGGGGCCTTTATTTCATTTACTGTTCCCAGTGTGGGGCCTTGTGGTTTAAAGACTCCTAAGGCTCAAAGGTAGTCAAAGACCTTTAACGGGAACTGCGACTCAATAGCCAACTTCTTCTGTAAGCTTTCATCAACGGTCAATTTCTAGCCACTGAGCTGCTGCTGGATGAATATTTTTAGGTGGTAAACAATATTAGTAGTGACACTGATGTATATAAATACAATACACACATCTATTCTTGTATTGAGAGTGGTCTGCCATCCAAATACTCAACTGTAGTACTATGGCCCTGTGATCAGAAACTGATCAGTGACAAATGAGGGGCAATATAATACAAATATACTGACATATGAGGTAAGGACATTGAGTTGAAACACAAAGTGCACAGTGAGTGTAAAATCCAGACCCTTACACATTTACAAGTGGAGAATTTATGACATATATAATGCAAAACCTTGAATCATATAGAAGGCATTTATGCATTATTCATTCTGCAGGACTGGAAAATCAGCACTTCAGATCTTAAAGTCATGTAGTCAAAGCAGAATATGATCAGTGTGTGTGTGTGTGTGTGTGCTGCCATTAAGAAATAAAGGATGCATATCCTTTTTGATGGTGCATTTCTTTTTTAAAAAATCAATAATGAATGAGAGCACAATTGTAATGTGATTGTGAATCTGATAATAAGACTGTAAGATACTATGCATTAATCTATGCTTCTATTGAGGAACGATTGACAATTTTATAATAAACTTAACATGACCCTGACTTAATAAATGTGACTCAATTTAGTACTTTGGAAAATCATTGTTATTTAATTGAATCAACTGTCACTGCATCAAAAAATACAACCTGAATACCTATTGCTCGCTGCACCTGAAATCATGTCAAATGGTCTGAAAGACAATAGAGATGTGTGCTGTGGTCACTAAGTTCAATTCTAACATGTGTATAGTTGAGGGTATCTGGCACATTAAATGTGTTTCTTTACACAGCTAAAATGTGACTTTATTATACTTGGCCCTGTTCAATTTTTATAAATTGCCATGACAACAAAACTTCACTGAGTTTGTCTCTGGCTTTGACATTGCAACAACAAAATAGATAAAAGATCGTTTTATTTTTTTTCTGTGACTCAACAAACCCTGAAATAAGACCTCAGAGTGGTATTTCTACACTAATGCCAAAACTTTGTGGACATCATTTATAAACGGTTTAGACTGAGTTACTGATATCTAAAGAAGTTCCATGAAACAGTGAAATTAATGTTTTGTTCTTTTTCTAGAACTGAATGTATCCAAGATATGTGTTGACATTTTTTTTTCTGAGCATAAAAATGTTGTCTTCCTGTGATCATTGTCCATTCTGTCATTTTTTTTTGCTGAAAGAAAACAGGTGTGAAATTTGAAAGAGAAAAAGAAAGCCTTGAATACACTGTTTATTATTTTGCTGATACAAAAGTTGAAATGTTCATATTTTAGTCATTTTTAGGTTCTGGCTGGTGCCAGAACACTCTTAGAGAACAGCAGTATAAGATTTTATACAAAGTTCCTGCTGTTGTTTTCCTCAACTGGTAGTTACTAATGCTGCCTTGGAGTTTCTAAAGTTTTTACTTTGGAAAATCTATAATATAACTTGGTTCATCCTGAGTGAACTTGCTCAGAGACCAGGTGGTTGTACTGGGAATGCTCTTTCTTGTTTAGTGTTTCCCTTTAATAAAAGAATTACAAGCATTGCTCAGCCAGTCTGGCCACTTTAGACTATTTAGTTATTTATAAGGTAGTGATTTGTTATGGCAATTTCTTTTATCTAAAAATTCACAATCCCAACAGGCCTATTTTCAAACGACTAAAACTGTACTTTCTTTCACTGCTGAAGGACCTGCCTGATTTGCTTTACTGAAAATGCAAGGTCATTACTGAGGTCATTGAACCCAATGATCGTGGGTTTATATTCTGGCCCATTACTTTGAGTGTAATTATATTATTGACTCTCCATAGTAAGTAATGATCAGTATTTCACTTCTACGGTCACTTCATGTTAAGCAGTGATTAATAGTTCAATTATTGATAAGTCAATAATTCTATCTTCATCATATTTCAGCACAGTTGAGTGCATTTCAGTGCTTAAAGAAGCACAATGAGGAGACTTTGCTGCATTCTCCACTGAGTTAAAGAAGAATGAACCAATCTAAAAATCTATTCCAGTTTTTCACACATACCGTGAAGAACAGAGTCCCTGTACTCATTTTTATCCCCCATCAGAGCACCAGGCAAGTACAGACCTGATCTCAGCACTCATATGAATGCAGGCATACACACACACACACACACACTCACACGCTGATGCATTATGTATCACACAAAGGCTCTCCACCATGCACCACACACAATACACAGAGTATCATAGTGTACTTTAGAAAAGCATCACTGATGAATCTTAAGCAAGTGAAAAATGGCCTTGACTTTAAAGCTGGTACAAACTAGATGGTTCCTAATAGCCATAGCATTAAAACCTACACTCATTGTCAATTTTATCCACCCTTAACATATAGATGCATTTATAAAATTATAGACTCTATATACATTCATCATCAAAAAATAGTTGCATCCGGAAGGAATAAACTGATAGGAATAAAACTTGGTGGGTAGGTTTGACATTGTGAGACATGCAAATGGGTCAAGTGTCATGCTTGGCCACGCAAGGACAAAGACCCTGTACCTGACTGAATATGTAAGGTTGTCCCTTTGTAAATGGTTTCCATTCTGTTTCTTGCTATTGTGTTGGTTGCACACTTTGCAAGTGAAGTCTATCTTAGAGAAGAGTTCAGAAGCAATTCAAGCAGTTGGAGGAGTGTAAGAAGGGTTGCATTGTAAGGCTCTGAGAAGCAAGTTGACATTATCAATGTCTTGCATCCCATCCTGATCATGCAGATATTACCAAAGCTCGCTATTGGCAGCAGTAGATAAAAGAACAGACTGCAAGTGGAAAGTGGCATTGGTCAAAATCCGATGAAAAAGCAAATATAGACTTTTATGTGTGACCAAATTTATTGAATATTTTGCATGAACTGCTTTGTTGCCCTGACAGTAAATATTCTAAAATGTGGGTTTTTTTGACATAATTGAGATTCTACAGAGAATGTTTACTTAACATTTTATAGGAGGAATCAGTCATTTTCTCCAATGATTCTTCTTCATGTTCTGAAACTATCATTATACTGACACCCGGACACCTGGCTGTATCAGAGATTCTAAACCCCGTTTGAGGGCCTCACTCTATGAGGCATAAAGTGGTTCATTCAGGGAACACAAAGCATTTGACTTTATATGAGTTACACTTCATGGAAATAATCATTTGCATAAATTATAATTGCCAATTTTACTGTGTTGTTCGTGTGTGTGTGTGTGTGTGTGTGTGTGTGTGTGTGTGTGTATGTGTGTGTGTGTTGGTGTATGAGTGTGTGTCTCCTGCCCATGTTCCAGGACTCTGGCTGGGACAACAGCTGCTCATTGACATGGAGAGGAAGTTGGTTGCCTATCCATATCCCAGCATGCACCTCTCTTCCTGTTTCACTGCAGGCAATGGCAATGTGTGCAGACATGTTGTTCATCATGAGTTTATGTGTGTGTGTGTGTGTGTGTGTGTTTATACATATTCAGGAAATATGTCCAACCAGAATCAACCAAGAAGAATAACTAAATGTTCCTGTCCTTGAAAGTGCTTAAAATGCTTAATGCTTTGTATTTTGTTCACATGTTATTGTGCCCTTAAGACAGATATATGTAAATAACCTCTCTTTGGATCTCCAGACCTTCCAGGATGCTTGCTCTTGTATTTTGGACTCTTTTCTTTAGCTCAATCCACCGTTTTCGATCTCAGCTGAGTGGTCACTGACAGAATATTTGATCATTTGCTTCAATACCCAACTAAGAACTGCATTATGAGCTAACACTATTAATGTCCCTCCATTGTGACCTTTTACACAAATATAATGTCCAGCCAAAACATTAAAATTACCTGTTTTTATCTGTACTCCTTGTGAGAGATGGCAGTGTTTTAAAACTGCACTGCCACCACATCTGTGACACTCCAGCACTAAGAATGACCCACCACCCAAATCACCTGCTTTGATCCTGACCATTACAGAACAGGGTGAAAGGAGGCTAAAAAGTATACAGAGAAACAGCTGGATCACAGTCTGTAATTGAGTGCAACTGTATGCTAAGTGGAACTGACTAAATGGTGACTGAATGGTGTTTATTCAAAAGGAATGCCTTATAAACTTGTTTGACCTAGCAACCATTGCTATGTTTGTTCCAGGATGACACTCGCCTTTAATGGTCACTACATGGTTTGGTGAGTTTGAAGATTATGTAAATCATATGCTATAGCCTGGGTATAGATCTGGGATTGCATCCCCATCATCCAAATACCAGTTCAGGGAATATCCATAAGAGCAAAGTTCTGTTCATTCAGCACATTTTCAGTGACTTCTAAATTTCTGCAGAAAGCTCTGAAGGTGTCCTGGTGGCTTTATTCAGGTTTTCCCTTTAATTTGTCACATATCTTTATGTGATACTTATTGTCGGTAGGATGCCAAAACACATTTATGTTGTTTTATGGCATTTACAAACACAGTGAAACACACATTCATGCACATTAAAGTTGCCCCCGGACATGGTTGCTTCACCGCTGACCATGCACTGCCTCCCCCAGTGAGGTAATAAGCTGGGGAAAAACCCAGGCGGCAGAGATTAGGGTCAAGACCCACACAGTCAGGGGCATGGCTGCAGCCACATGGCTCTTAGTTTTGGTCCTGAGTAGCTACTGGCTCAAGCAGATGAATGTAAAATGCTGGGGAGTGTTGAGGAGAGGAAAAGAAAGAGAGAAGTAGACAAATTTGTTTTGTTAATATGATGCTGAAAGGCTGCTTAATTTTGAATTTTTGATGGTGATGTTTGTTAATAAAAAGACAGAAGACTACTTCCAGGGTTGCCGAATGGCTGGCCACAGTAAGGTTTCTTCTGACAGTGAATATATGGGGCATAGGTATAATCAGCTGTATGTAAAAAAGCATTCACTTTACACATGAAAAAAAAAAGCAAAATACGAGAATTTGAGTTTGCAAAACTGTGTCCAGACCTCACTCCCTGAATTAAATGTGTGTGTGTGTGTGTGTGTGTGTGTGTGTATAGATGTGTGTGTGTGTGTGTGTGTGTGTGTGTGTGAGAGAGAGAGAGAGACAGAGAGAGAGACAGAGAGGGAGAAAGACAGTATGTCCAAGTACTCAAACACAACGAAGGTCACAGCTGGCAATAGCTGGATACTCAGTTTCCAGGAAGCTTTGCTAATGGAATCAGTCAATGGATTTCTCATATCGTTACTGGGCAGATATCTCCTTAGAGAATGAGCAAACAGCACCACATTGACCTCACCTCGCTTGGTCTTCTCAAGCTTCTACGTCTTCTCTCAGCATGCAGTGACCTATTACCAGCCAATCAGAACCAATGCTTGAGAAGTGGTTTAGTGGGGCATGAGGTGGTAGCCACTATTTGACACGGGTCATTCAGAAGGCCATTGGCCCATTTAGCAGGTCAGGTCCACACTGCTGACACAGCAGAGCCCCTCCCCACACATACAGATGGCACTTTTCCACTGCATGGTGCTTACACTACCTTACTCTGCTCACACTTTGGTACCTGGTACATGGTTTGTTTTCCATTACCATGGCTCTCCTCAAAATGTAGCCAGTGATGTCGCAAAACAGTCTCTAATAGGAACCACAGAATCCACAATTCTGGTATGTTGTTGCTGTTGTTGGGGTCTGAACACAACCTAGCCACACACCAGCTTAGTATAGTATTTTTCATTAAACATGGGACTGTCCAGTTCTCACTTAAGTCTTTTGTCAGCCACCAATCCAAGAAGTGTTTGTACCTCTTCAAAAGACCACAACGTAATTTTACAAGCTGTCATTATGAGTTGGATGAAAAGAAATGTGCTCACAAGTGTAGCTTGGCTAGATTCTTGCTGGCCAAACATCTCTCTGCAAGGTTTACACATGACATTGTACCCTGAGTGAGCAGGTACTAAAATACCCTTTTCCAGGTATCAGGCATGAATTTTGCCTAAAGGTAGGGCAAAAAACAAAATATAAAGAAATAAAATAAAATAAAATGCATAGTAGAGTCACATAGAATAGTGCAGGTACCATGAAGTGGAAAAGTGCCGACACACACCAGCAGCTCCTCAATCACAACTGTTGTGACTTAGTAAACCATTACTGGCTGATTGTTGAGATTGCTTCCATGAGTGGCACTCAGAAACATGCTGTTGTTTAGTTATTGTATTTACACACCTTCATTAATCAATCTCCCCTGTTCTTAATTTATTTGCGAGACATATTCCACACTGCAGTAAGCTTACAAAGGCAATGTACCATGTTGAGCAATGGACCACAACCAAAGTGGAAATCAATAATTGACTTTGACTGATTATGTGCCACTTTGTTTAAAGCCCTTAAATGGCTAAGACCTGTTGGTGGTCCCAAGCTGTTTTGTTTTACAACTTAAGAATAACTCTGCCAGCTTCCATGTACCCTGTATGGCCAGTATACACTGAGTTTGCACCCCCTCACCCACCCCCACCCACAACTGCAATAACGGCTTGCTTTCCTCTAGGAAAGATTTACACTTGATGTCTGAACATTTCTATGAGTAATTGATTGCATACAGACACTAACCATAATGAGGCACCAGTGATTATTTCTGGTTCACAAACACCACTCCAACTCATCCCTAAGGTATTTGTATGGGGCTTTATTAGTCCAGAGAACACAGGTTTTTTGCATCACAGTCCAGTGCTGGGGGCTCTATAGCCTTGGCATTGGGAATATTTACCATAAGCTTTTTCTTTTCTATAGAGATTAGGTGTGGGTAAATACAACAAAGGGACAAGTAAACTCAGGATACACTCAAGCAATGTCTGTTTTTTTTTTTTTTTGGAGAAACCCACCGTAATTCTCTTCTTAATGGTCATTTCATAAGGTTAATTTGTTGTCATGGAAAATTTCGACACATTTATCACTGGTCAGTTACTGACCACAGCCTCATTTTTGACCAGCTGTTAAGATCATATCATACGAATAAAGTCACTGATGAGGTTGTGGAATAATCATGAGTCATTCAGGGTCAGCTCTTTCTATGGCATTTTACACATATTAAATTTTGGTTGTTTTTCAATATGTGTTCTTGTGTTCTTACATTCTCTTGTTCTTACTTGACATCATCTTCCACTGCCAAAGTTATGTTCCAATAATTAAGAACTGGAATGCCAAGAACAGTTGAAGTACCTGGATGTTGTCCTCAATCCACACAAAATAAAAAGAACGCAACAGTTTGTGATTGCGCAAGACAATGATCTGCTGCATTACAAATTTGCTTTTGAATGTTGACTTCTGAAGAATGCTCTTCTAGAGAACACAAGTCCATTATTTGTGTCCTTGGCATTAAGAATCCTCTCTCTCTCTAGGTAGACTGGAATGCCAATCTCCAATAACATGTGAACCAAACTTCCAGCCCCAGTCAATCCCAAAAAACCGCAACAGTGTATTGGTCCTGAAGAGGAGTAACTTAAGCTCTTCCAGACTTGTCTGTGTAGTTGTTTTCTAGCACTGAGCTTTGTGTAATCTATGCACTTTGAAACTGTTAAGCCTTGTTAAGTTTATTTTTGTTATTGTGCTTGTCATTTGCCCTTTTTAACATCCTTCCCGTAATGTTTGTCTCAGTCTCCCTTGGAGGGTGAGGAAAGGCTAGATGCGTGGGCACTTACATTGTGCACATGTAGTTTTCTTCCTGTATAGACACACCAGGTTAGAGGGCAGGCACCACCCCCTGTATTGTTGCAGTCTGTAGGTATTTAATATAAGGTTACAGCTTAGGTGATTGTCTTTTTTTTTTTTTTTTCGTGGGTACTGAGCATGTTCCTCTGTCCTCAGGGTTGTCTGCCCATTTACAACTCTGTGTGCATTTTGTATAAGCATTCTTTCTTAAAAGTCTGCATATTTGTATTTACTGGCCTGTTACTGGTTGGTCGCCTTGCTGCCTCCTCTTTTCCTCCAATACCTTGGTTACTGTTCCCTCCCTACTATCCTATGGTGCTTTTCCACCGCATGGGTCCAGCTCTTCATGACTCAGCTTGACACCGCTTGGCTCGGCACACTTAAAGCTTGTCACTTTTCCGCTGGCAGGGCTCCCCTGCAAAATGGAGCCATTGAAAAGCCACGTCTCTAACAGGAATTGCTGGCTTTGAAAACAACAATTGCTGCGGTAAAGTTAGGCAATGTTTACTCACCGTGTATTTACATGTTGTTTTTGTTTTTTGGACTAAACACGGCTCTGCGCCCCAGTTCTCACAGATCAGTTTTACTTGTTGCACTTTCAGCTTTCGCTGGAAATTTTTGTCAACGATCGGCCCAAGGTGCATATAAACCTCTTCAAATCACCTCGAGGTAAAGTTCTGAGCTGTTGTTGTGAGTCTGATAAAAATACATGTGAAAGCTGCTGTAACTTAAGAGATTCTACAAACAGCAGTTTGTGCTGGATTTGAATGAGCTCTGTATTTCGTGGTGACTGACATGGCTCTGGCCAGTCAGTGCTCTGCAGGGTTTACACCATTTAGTGCCTACGTGACATGGTTGGAACCCTGAGCGAGCTGGGACTGAAAACCTACCTTCAAGGGGCCAGGTACCTGATTTGGCCAGTAGAAAAGCAAAAGAGTTGTGCCAAGTCGAGTAGTGTCATACTGTAAGGGGTACTGTAAACCCTAAAATTAAATTAACTTGACTCAGTAATTCTAAATTAAAATACCGTACCATGAACATCTCAGCATAGGAAGCAGAACGTTTATTACCTGATATTCTTCACAATTGTTAAAGGATGCCACTATCAAACTGTTATAAAAGCCTACCATTTCCATTAACACTAAGCGTCTGAGCTTACACATGAACCCACAATCAATGGATAGTCATTAGGGACGTTGTACAGACATTTGTGAGCATACAACTGTGAAGGTGTGACCTGAAATCAATGGGTATTTACTGGAGCTGCCATGCAAACATTTTCAAGTTATTAGGACTTCATGTACTTAATCAGATTGCACTCCTTTATTATCTGGACCCAGACAGGACCAGCATGAGGCTGTTTTCGGCAGTGACCACAGTAGTGACCACAATAACACATTGGAAATGAGGGGCTCATTAAAAGTTTCCTGGAAGTCTCCATTCTCACAACAGCAGGGATTTCCACCAAGACTTCTCCATTTGTGGCTTTCCAAGCGTATTTGACAGTCTTGTTTTGGCTGGTCTCAGATATCAACATGTGCATTATTTATGGATTGTTATAAATACCCCACAAATTATCTACTAGCTCAGGAGGATATTTTGGGGAGCGAAAGAGCCATGTGTGCATGACCAGAAGTGATATGATGAAATATTTTTCTTCTAGTATGATTTTCTGCTGACTGGTTTTCAGGATGTACAATACAATGTAAAATGTACAGAATTGTTTTTACGTATGTACAATAGTATGACTTTTAGATTTGTCTGAGTGTGGCTACTCTTTTTCTGCTTTAACCTATTTGTGTTTAGTGTCTGAGCCTGGTTCTCACTGCAGGTCCACCACATAATGAAGGAGAGGGTTTTTTTAATTAAATGTATTAAACTTTCCATTTTGACACAATCTTTGACACTGCTGCCAAAAAAAAGTAACCTTCATCCCAGTGTAGTCTTATTTTAATGCTAGTAAATATCTACCTAATAAGTATCACTTCTACAATTGAAATCTGGGGGAGTCTTACTGTCTTTAATGTATTATCCATGTAGAGTAACCGAGTGCCTCAACACACTAGAAGGAGATCACTAATCCTCTGACTTAGAGACCCACTGTATGACCCAGTGTCAGTGGCAGTTCCTGACAAATCTCTTAGGGGTTACAGTTGTTGCGATAACTGCTAAGGTGACTTGTTTACTGGACAAATTAAGAGCTAGCCATCTAGACAATTGGCACATTGCACTGTACAAATTAATCAGGAATCTAACTTGACAGTGTCAGATAACGTTGAAGAGTTAAATTTATGTCGTCACCTCATGTAGAAATACCACCAGTAACCACTAGATTCATAAAATTTGCACTTTATCTACATACTGTACAGTATTTGTGGAGCGTTTATCCAGGAGTTCATTATAAAGGGTTTCTTTAATAAAGTTACTTTGCCTCTGGAGCGAATCAACAATCAAATGTGGTCATTAACAAATAAACTGCCACCAAATAAAGTTGCCCTCAGATATTTTGAAAAGAGGCCAGCTTTATCACTACTCATATAAAATTCCACACATTTTCCACTCTTCAGATATTTTATTTTAGGTGCAGGAGTTCCAGAATAAGGAGTATTGTGAAGTTTATTGAAGTTGTACTGAGCAGATCGCTCGCTGCAATCTGCTTTGCGTATATGTACAGGGTTGTGCCCAAAATTAATCAATGCCCTATTCACTATATACTTCACTACACAGCAAGCAATGTAGGCAATAGAGTATGGACCATTTGGAATATGCCTCACCTTGTATATGATGAAAGTTTGTTGTGGTGAGCCCTCCCGGAAACCAATGGGAATGTATTGAAGGCTCTGCAGCTCGAAAAATAGAGCTTTAACATGAGAGATTATGAGAAGAGTCTAGGGCAATTTTCCACCATCTTGAAACTGCCCCAAAAAAGAGGCAGGATTATATGGAACAAAACTTAAAGATACTTATATTTAGGGAACAAAACTTAGAGATACAATACTTAGAGACAGGACAAACTATCTGGCAGAGCTTGGTTAATACAGATCCACAGGTTTTTACTGTGTTGCCCCATCACCCTAAGGAACAAACTGCCCCTGCTCAGTGTATGTTAATGTTTGAAGGCTATGTTCCAATTGTACCTCATTCGAATTGTTACAAACTGACATGTCAATGCTCCGCCCACTTGTTTCTTTCATAGCAACCGTTGCCAGGTTGCTGGAGCTTCAGAGAATTCTTTCAACAATCCTAATTAATCTAATGGATACTAAAGTAGACAACTTCATTTATTTTCAATGTGAAGGTTAAGAAAACTTGTTATTTGATAAGGTGTTCCCAAATGGTAGCATATGACTTTAGGTCATTTATGTGCCTCTGCATCTTTGCCACAGATGGCCCATCGATCTGCTTGGTTGAATCAGAGTTGAGAGATCTTTGCATCATATTTCCCGCTGTTTTGTGTCTAATGTCTGGGCCTGGTGCTGGTGCGCTCAGCTGACAGGCTGCCAGTGAGATTGAGATTCTTGCAGCATCTTGTATATGGATAATAAATAAGAGAGAAACAGAAAAACGAGTTGTTTACACCTTAAAAAATGAGCTGTTTTCATTGGCAGTAGACCAGCCGCTGAGCTAAGCAGGCACACACCCAGCTCAACATTAGCCCTCTCACACTTTGTTTCTTATATTGCTAGAGTTGCTTATAGGGATGCTACACTATATTCCAAAAGTTTGGAGACACCTTCAATAATTTGTGTATTCAGCTACTGGAAGGTGTTCATAAACGTTATATAAACCCCTGCAGCATTGGGGTATGGAACAGTGGAACTGTGTTCTCTGGAGTCTCCAATGAATAACTTTGGGATGAGTTGGAGTGGGGTATGTGATCCAGAACTAATTATTCACCATCAATAACTCAAAAATCCTCACAGCGCTGTTTCAACATCTAGTCTAAAACCTTCCAACAAGAATACAATTTTAACTGCAGGAATGGGAGACGATTTTTTGGAGAAATGTTGGATGAGGAGTTGTCTAAAAACATTTGGTCAATTAGTGTCTGGGCTGATTCGCTGCTTTAAGGTCAGATTTAAGATCAGTGAAAGGTACACAGCAAATTCACCCGTGTTAAATCAACACCATTAGTGTAAAAATGTAAACTTGGCAAGAGTCTCAGTGTTAATTTAACACTAATAGTGTTGATTTAACACAGGTCAATTTACTGTAAAGGTTATGTATTAAAAATTCTTAAGCTTATTAATTAATATTTATTACATGTATTTTATGAGTAGATCTTTTCTGAAAATTATTTAAAATGAAGTGGACAGTGAGTACTCAACCATAGAGGTTCTAGAAGAGGGTGGAACATTACGCAAGTTGAAAAATGAATGGGATGGGACTTTCCTGCTGGGACTTTGTCTGAGCTGTCAGTTCTAGAAGCAAATGACTGGTGGTCTTTAAAACATTGTTAAAAATTGCAAGGACATTATTTTTTTAGGGTCCCAGAAACTGTTTAATGGAAGTGTTTCTTCTCATGTTTTGTTATAACCAACACAGGAACATATATTTGTGACTTCATACCCCAAATGTTGCTTGCTCCTTAGCAGGGAAATACAGCACATTTCTTTTACTATAGCTTGTTTTTTATATGTAAATTATTTTCCTGTGGATTTAGGGAGCTGATGTGCATTCCCAGAATTCATTGCAATATTTACAACACTTAAAAAAATGTGCTACAAAAGGTTTGTTGAGTGATGCCATAGAAGTATTGGTTCCATAAAAAAGAAACATTTTTTGCTACTAATGTTTAAACTGGTAAAGAACCTTAAGGTCAAGTCCAAAAAAGTGGAAATGAGCAAGCAGGATTCTGTATAAAACAGACCTATATATCTAAGGTGAAGGGTAGGGTATTGTTTGAGATTGACCCATACTTGAAAGGTGCATTACATTGAGATGTGTATATTTGTAAAAATCTCACTATAGAACTGTGTAAAATAAAAGAACAAATATAAGTTCTGGAGATGAAACTGGGGATATGTTTAAAATATACAGTTATAATAGAATAAGGTACAATTATGTTCCCTAATTAAAGGTACTGAATATGCACCCTTGAGGGTACCACCACAGTGAAAGTCATTTTAAAAACAATTGTAGGTTGTTTTAAACATGTCAGTGACAAAATCCTAAGTCATCAGTCCAGCCCACCACCCATCCACTGTTCATTCTCCACTCTTTATCTGCATGAGTGCTTGAGTCAGGCAGCATGAATTTCAAAATGCACATAAATGACTATTCCATGTTCTGGTTTCTGTAGCTATTTTGAGGAAGTCCTCTGTATGGCTGCTTACTAAATGGAGACCAGTCTCCTGGGAAAGCTGCCTGCGGTCAGCTCAGCCAGACTGGCCGTCTAGCTTGACTCGCCAGGTATCTGTGGCTCTTCTGGAGCCAGGCAAGCAATCAGCAATCTCCTAATAAGCAATAAAGGGTGGTTATTTCTGTTTAGAAGGTAGTTGTTTATTACATATTTACTACATGCAAAATTACACAAATGGCCTGCATTTGTAAGGATGGTTTCTTCCATTTGTTTCAATGTAAAAAAAAATTGAAAAGCATATTGTTTCTGTCCAATGAAAAACATGTATCTCCAAATACCAAGTTTACAGGAGAAGGGAAAAGAAAAATAACTTTCATTGGACGTCAATGTGAAAAGACTAATTTTGGAGCATTCCTATTGGTCCATTCATCATGCAGTTTTCACCTGTGTTGAGAACAGCTGCTGTGTGCAAATGATGTAGTAAACTTAATTTCATTGACAAAAGTGGAGATACATGGTTTTCATTGGACAGTAACAACATTAAAAATGTAACATCACTTTTTTTTCTTTAATCAAATTCATATAATTATGAAATACTGTATTACTGCTTAACAAATCCAAATGGAATAATTTAACTACATTTCATGTAGTTGAAATGTATTCATGTATTTAACTACATTACATGCTACAAGAAATAATTAATATTTGAATGCACCATGCAAAGTGCATTGTAGTTGGGGCTTTTAGAACGGACTCCACAGTAAGTCATAAAAGCATGACAATGAGGTGTGTTGTAATTTTTAATGAGAGTGGTGAATGTCACATAACACTAATGGACACATCTAGGATGTAATGGTTCAAGCTTAAGTATATGTAGGAATTTGCACTGGCACTTTGTCATGCTATTCACCTCAACAAATTTCTGAAATCCTGGTCAAAAACTACCTTAGCACCCTCTGGTTACACTAATCCAGCTCAAACAGTGCTTAAAACTACATGACTGGACTGCATGACTCACCCCGAAGTAGAGAATCAAATATGCTGGAAGTCCAGAGAACACAAAGCATATCTGACTACGTAACTCTGGTCGGCTCCAAAATTGAGGCCGCTAGTCTGAGGTTTGTGATTTATACCCAATGCTACTGTGACCCGCTGAGTCAATTACTAAACTTAGCTAGAACTTGACACATCTCCTATAATAATCAGCTGCTCAGTCGCAGAGTTAGGCAATCCAGTCTAAACCGATACTCAGATAAAGGTGTTGCTATTTTGTGAAACACTGACTCAAATATAAGTCTCACCTGTCTCATTTAAAGTACTGAGCTTCTCAAGAGTTCTGAGTAGTGCCCAAGGTTAATAAATACACACAGGTAGGATCTGGCAATTCTCTGTTCCTTTTGTGCTCCTAAGTTTCACCACATGTGATAACACTAGAACTCCTGAACCGAGAAACCAACTTCTTAAAGACAAGCATCTGTCCATATATGAGATTTCAGGTTGTAGAAAGTGGACTGAATGTGTTATGTTAAATGCACAAAAGTCTGAATACCTGTCTGACCTTGCAACAGACAGAATTCATTTTTGGGTGGACTATAAATAGGTCAACAATTGAGGATGGCACAATATTTTCATCCAAACTGACTCAATGTATGCACAGTTGAACATATATGGTAAATACAATTATCAGGCAATTAAAGGCAATACAGTTATTAATAAACTGACAATAAATGTACTGATTGTTTGCTATAATTTAGCAAATGTAATTGTGTGGCAGAGATATAGGATGTTGTAGATTAATATATTGTTCATAAAATCTCTTACTCCATCTTTAGAGGACTGATGAAACATATTGATACTGCTAATGAAAAAAAAATATCCATACATTGAACTGAGATTAAAATGTCTGTAGTGAAAAATTTCATGAAATACAAAGCAAAACCAATCACACATGTCTGCAATAGATCATTCTAAACAGTCATATTTCCCCAGAAAAATGAAAAACAGCAAATGTTCATATTCATAAAAGCAGAGACAGATATATTTCCCCAATTATTAACTAGTTCCACTTCTCTCACATTTGGCAAAACAATTAGAAATCTGTTTGTGCACATGCTCGATAATGTTATAGAATATCACAGTTCATTAAGTGATAATCAGTTTGGTTTACAGGGAAGGTTACACTAAAATGGCAGTGATGCCACTGGTAACAGTACTGTTTCTTCACATATCCAAACATGACCTATTGAGTGGAGGTGTGACAAAACATAATGAAACTGTCTGTTAGGAAGCTAATACACAATCACAGAGTCAGTGATGTAAAATGTGGTGGAAAAATATTACACAAGAGAAAATCCTGTCATTTCTAATCATTTGAGACTAACACATTGGCTTAGTTTAAGCTTAGGGTTATGGTTAAAGTTAGGCTTATGGATGGGACAGGATTACCGTGAATTGTCCCATTGGGTAGGTGCCAGAAATTAATTTGTAGATCCACAAAAGGTTAACTATATTGTGCACATTGTATAAACAATGGGAATGGTCTTTTAGTCAATTTTTTACAAATTCACATTGAGGCCCAGCTGCAATTCAGCATTAGGAGCAAGGTGCGAATTATACAATGACAATTGGGGTGGGGATGTGGGGTGTCAACTTTTGTGTGCTTCAGTAAACCGAAGTCTTACAATGCTTACAATCCTTGCTTGTTTACTGTAATTTCTGCAGTACATTAATATTGCATCCATTACAGTAGTTAATGTGTCACATACCACAAAACAGCCTTTGTCATCAGGGGTCACCAACAATAAATTACAGAACAAAATCATACAATGCTATTGGTTACTACCGTACAAAATTTAGTCCTGTACCTGACTAAAGGCATAAAACACCTAGTAATCAAAATCTGTCAGCAGTTTTCTTGCCCTGAAAATGAAATTCTAACCACACAGAATCTCTTCCATTGGAACCATGTATTAATTAATTCTGAATAAATGGGAATATTGCCATTAAAAATCACTGTAGTTTAGGCTTTTGTCCTATCTCATCCATGCATACTGGGACCAATACAGCATCTACAATGTGAAATGTTAAGGGGAGAGTGTAGGAGAGGCTAATATAGAAGCTTGGCTATTGTTAGTCTCCAAAGTAGATTCTCTTTTAGTGAATAATGTTAAGTAAACAATTTTTTTAAGTACTTCAAGATTATACATCAATGTATTGATTCACTGCAGTAATATTTGAGTTTACTGTAGAACTCTCAGCAGCAGCTAATACCTCACTAGTACAGCCACCAGTTTTTTAAGTTTTCAGGTTTTTGTTCAAATTTTCCCTTCCACCTTAAAATGGTGCATACATTACTTTGAGCTTGTAGTAGATATTAAGTTCTCAATGAGCTTTATACATTTCTGCTTATGTTGTGCAGAAAATACAGTCCACATAAAACATAAACCTGGCTTCTTATTTGAATCTTCTGTTTCACCTTAAAAGCCGCCTAAAAAACTCATCCTCAGCCTGAAACGTGTCGCCACTACAGCATTTATGGTGGAATGGTAAAATTGAACAATCTGACATCTTCATGTGAGTGATTTACTGCAGGCAATAAAGGGTTTTTAAAAATCTAGATAGCTATTTACATGTAATGCCTTATCTGGCATGTGTAGGTGCCACTTAATGAAGACGTAATCCAAATAACCAATAATATGCGTGAGACGGGCAGAGGAGAGGTGTAGGGTCCATTGTAGTGGTGTTTAAAATTGAATTTCAAAATTCTTCCAGGCATGGATGTACATTTATTTTAATATTTAACCTTATAAGTAAGAAGAGTATATAAATGTTTGTATGTCAGTGTTTTGAACCACCCATCATTACCCCCCCCCCCCCACACCTCAGACACAATGCAGTGTGAATAGTGTAGTATTAACCACACCAACAACTCATTTACTTAGAATAAAGTCTCATTACATGAACTTACATTAGAAATACATGAGGTTTTTACCTAAAGTTACTTTTTTATATTCTTTTTGTGCAGTGAGTTGATCAGATCTGATATGAGTTTCAGAATCTGGAGAATGCTGTGTCTGAATTGGGTAGTGTTCCAGAGTAGCCATTACTCAGGTCATTCTGTTATCATTAAAATGTGGGAAACTGTCATGACAGTGCAGGGTTTAACTGTATTTGACTCAGCCAGGTCTGCTGGACATACTGAAGATAATTAGTGATGCTGAAAGAATTTTCTTACTGTAGCACCTACCCACCTCTGCCCTCTCCTCTTTTAATGCAGAACTTTATTACCCTGCAGCTTTGTGTGTGTGTGTGTGTTTGTGTGTGTGTGTGTGTGTAGCCTAAATGCACAGCAGGAGGACTCGTGTAATTGTGCTTCGTTTTGTATAGGTTTATGCTGGGATTGCTTATGCCCAGGCCTTAAATGGCACAGTTAATTAACCCACTGAAGGCTACACACTTTGTTATACACAGCTTCAAGCACGCGCGCACACACACACACACACACACACACACACACACACACACACACACACACACACACAGAGATAGAGCACCAACCCAGACCTGAGGGTTCTTTATCTAACCACTCTGCCTCTCTTTCTGTGACAAGTATAATTATCTTTTTATGGCCTGGAAACACACTGCTGGCATAAAAAAGGAAACGATACATCATACGGATATGTAAAACTTTTCACAATTCCTCTTTTAAATAATAATCATTTTTTTACACTACTGGAATACACCCACTGCCTTTTAGCTTGTGTGAAAGTTCCATGAAAAATTGACTCTTAAGAAAATGGTAAAATTTATTTTGATACATTAATGTTCAGTGCACTGCATTAATGGTCCAGGACCACCATTAGTTTATTTCATTTGTAACCTAAAAAGCTATTAACTACAAGTACACATTCATTTTCAGCATTAGGAAAAACACAGACTCCATATATTAATATTTAAAATACATTAGTATTAAACCTAGTCAGGTAAATATGAATTAAAATGCATTGTCCACAATTTGTCTTCATTACAGCTTCTACTCTTTTCAATAAACGTGCTTTCAGTTCTTCAATTTTCCAAAGTTCAGTTCAAGATGTTGGTTGTTCTCGTAAATTTAAGTAAACATTTAGTGGTGTGGAGATCTACACTATGGGAAACTGATTATTCTGAGAAAACCTGCAGTTCATTTGTTTAAACTGCAAATGTATAATTATATGTAATTTTGTATATTGTATAGTCTTTAAATAATATGTAACTGTATATCTGTACTAGAGAGACACCATCAACCGGAATCAAATTCCTTTTGTGTTTAACATACTTGGTCAGTAACAGCTTACATTACATTAACAGTAACAGTAACAGTTACATATCTTTTCAGCCCCAGTGTAGAATTCTCTTCTCAACAGTGGAAGTATGGAAGTAATTTAGATCTAATCAGACATAATTCATAATAATTGTGTTCAAATTTCATCATTTATCAGCAGAAAAAAGGACTTATTTACTTATTTATACTGTTGACCAGAAGTGTGGTCTCTAACATTTGCAAACTATTCTTCATTAAATGTGAGAGCGTTCTTGGTTTCTATTGTTAAGAAGACCAAAAAATAGCTACAAATCATTATCATGACATGAAAACTTGATGGAATTCTATTGTGAATACTCTGTTTTTCTTTCTCTTCCAGTTGAAGAGGTGTGACGTATGTGCTTGTGTGTGTGTTGCCAGCGGTCAGCCTCCTAGGCTTGCCAGCTGAAGTGGGCTGCTCAGCTTATCTCTCTCCTCACAGTGGCGTTGCATCACAGTGCTGCCCTATAGCGTCTGAGGCTGCTGGAAGAAGAGCACCTTTGGGAGAGAAGAACTTAGCGATACAGTCACAAGCATCTTTTATTACTGTGTGATTTACTCAACTGCACCTCAGTGAGAGTCATCAACTGGGATGAAACCAGCATGCTTTAGAAATGAGCTCAGGTGTAGGTGGGAGATATGTGGTGAAACACTGCTGCAATAGCTGGTAATACACAGGGTTTACATGATACAAGAGCATCTTCAGATCTGATCCGAACAGATCATCAAGCTGGTCCACTCAGTTTGATCTAGTAAACAGAAGAGTAAGCAGTAGGAAGATTACAGTATCTTTCATTTCCAGCTAACTGCAAAACTGTGGCGATTTGCTTCGTAATTTCATTTGCAAAAGTCAGAGGCCTTTATGTTGCCTTTAAAAACACAAACTATTTCTCAGTCATTAATTTCTCAGCATCACACACAAAATGTACACCATAGCCTCTGTTTAATTATTCTGTTCATTTTGTGTACTTTTCCATTAAGGATGTGATCTCCAACATAATCAGTTCCCAAAGCACCTCACTGTCATTATATCCCTCTTTAAACAGACTCTAACATTCGCCTGAGCTATATTACACATTTCAGTCACATGCATTCCAAATAGCTAAAGGCAATGTTGTATCAGACATCTCTAATCTACATTAGATATAACATAAGGCACAGGGAAATCAATTTCTGAAACTTCATTACAAGAGATTTGGACAAATTTGGACTCATCAGATAAACAGCACAAAATAACTTGCATCTCTTAGAGGAAAAACAAAAGTAATCAAGCCCCACTCTCACTTCTGATCTGAAATATTAACATCTCTTTCTGTCTATTCTTTAACTGTGAGAACACAACACAATGATGCGGGCCTAAAAGAATGAACAGCTCTAAATTAGCAGCAAATTAGATTAGAAAATAAACAAAAAAAAGAAGAGAATTACACCACAACATTTAAACTGGACCTGGAGTATTTGACATTTTATGTGTGGATGAGTCTAGATTTATTACTCATATAACTTGGATGCTGAGATACAGAAAATGCAGTCAGCTTCTGACTGAACTTTGGATGTGGTAAAGTTAAAGAGGCCAACTGAAAGAACAGTCATTAAACAAAGACAAAAGGTGGATATTTTGCACAATTAATGAAGGATGGTTACACTTCTAAATTGGACTGTGTTCTAATTTTTTGAAAATGAAGGAAATCCCCTTATCCACTACCAATGTAGAGTATCCACCTGAAGTGGTTTTTCAATGTTCTGAAAATGGGAATAGTTAGGAGGCCTGAAGTAGCCACTGTGGCAGATTTACCCAAGACATCAGGGCAAGACCCTTATTATTTTTTTTTGAGAAAATGCCTTCTAAAATAAACTAAAAAAGATCCACACGGTCAGAAAAATTGTCACTGTGATGGTACCTTTCGCTGTCACTGTGGTGATAACCCTCAAAGGTACATTTCTGTACCTTTAATTAAGGAACATAATTGTTCCGTATTGTATTATAATGGTATATTTTAAAATTGTGTTGATTTCATATGCCCCATTTCATCTCCAGGGTTTACATTATGTTTTTTTTTTATTTAACACAGATCTATAATGAAAACTTCTCCTTCTGGAGAAGAGAATGTAATGTAACAAACACAACTGGACTTTAACACCAATACTGTATCTTTAAAGGTACATTTACACTGTTTGTACCTTAAGTGACCAATAACGTACCTCTTCTGTACCTTTATCAGAGCATGAACATGGCCAAAGACCTACTTCCTTCACACAGCCTGGAATAACACTGCTCTGAACCTCTTGCCTCCTGGATCAAGCGAGTGTGTGTAGGTGTAAGTGGGTGTGATCCCCAGATTACCCCAGTTAAAGTGCTGTCATGTCTCTGCAGGCAGGCCTGTGTAGGACACAGGTGAGACACACAGAGCAGCAAGGTGTAAAGCACTAAACACTGCTCCCCTGACTGGCCAAGCTTAGTGAGGAGCACAGGGTCACTTACTGCTGCCAAACACGATCAGCAGACACATCCCCGGGTACACATACAGACACACACACACACACACAGGCTTGACAGAGGCAAAACACATAGCTACAGGTTGTTCACTTTCCCTGAGACATAGGACTGAATGAGCGTGAGCTGTAAAACTGTTATACATTAGGAGTGGGAATATTGGTTGTCATGGTGATATTGTTCTCTGGATTGTAACAGTAAGAGACTAGTATGAGCTGTAAAGCCAGAATTACACACAAAGGGATGGGATTTGGTGTTTTCACTGTGAGAGTATGGTGTCCGTTATCATATTATCATTAGTGAGATCACAAAATGGGTTTCTATGGAAGCATTGTTCTCTAGAGTGTCTTAGTGAGAGAAGTAAGAGCGATGCCATGGTGCGGTTGTTCTGAGGGTTGTCATGGTGAGAACAGTATATGGGTTGCCAGAGTGCCATGGTGTCTAGGTTGTCATTGTGAAGGCACAAAATGGGTTGCCATGGTGCTATGTTCACTGAGTTGAAATGTATACATGTACAATGTCATGGTGAGAGAAATGTATACATTGTAATGGTCTCATTGCTCTTGCGTGTCATTGTGAAAGAACTTTCTGGGATGTGATAGGGCAGCTGTTCTCTGGATTATCATGGCGAGTGTACTTTTTAATACTGTGGTCTAGATTTTTAGGCTAAGAGCAGTGATTGACAGTGTTGTTGTGGGTCTTCTGGGATCTGGGGTCATTGTGTGCATTGCCAATGTTATGTTGTGTTCAGGGTTGTAATGGTGAGAGAACTGTTTGAGGAGTAAAGCTGGCAGGAAGAACTGTTTGTGTTTAGATTACAGTGAGGGGACTGTCATGTATGGTAGGGGTAATATGAGATGGATTTATGAGTTTGTTGTGAGAATAGTCTAATAATAGTCTGTAGCATCTGTTCCCAAACATTTGTCTGTGGCTCCCTGCCTTTGATTAATGACAATATTATCGAGTGAGTGGATCAGATACAGCAGTGCTTCAAGAGGTTTTAAACTCTCAGTGTTACTGCTAGAGTAAGAATAGTCCATCAACCAAAACTATCCAGCCAACAGCATCCTGTGGGTCGTTTCCTGTGTCCACTGATGATGGAATAAAGGACAACCAGCACAAACAGATGAGCTGCTGTCTCTGACTTTACATCTACAAAGTGAACCAACGAGGGGGTGTATCTAACAGAGTGGAGAGTGAGTGGACAGTATATTTTAACTCAAGCAGCACTGCTATGTCTGATCCACCCGTACCAGCGCAACACATTTTAACAGATCACCACCAGGTCTGTGTTACTGCCACAATGATAAAGTTTCACTACCCAAATGGTACATGTTCTGTGGGTGTCATGTGGGGGAAAATTGTATAGTATTTTATAGTACTAGACATCTCTCAGTTGCCATTGACTGCCAGGGTTGTTTAATTTTCAAGGTTGTACTGTTAATAGAATTGATGTGCTGTAAATCTCTTAATTCTGGAATCACCCAAAGACAAATCTGATTGTGTTGTTATTGTGAGGGCACTGTAGAGGTTGTTGTGGTGCTATTGTTCTTGAGGTTGTCATTGTGCAAGTACTATAGAAGGAAAGGAGTGCAAACTCCAGATGGTCTTCCACAGTTTTCCAGCTATGCCACAGAGCAACCCTCATCGTCCTCACCCTCCTCCCAGTGTGTGTTCATGATAGAGCCAAACGAAAAGCAGGTCAGATACACCCACACATACAGTCCACATACTATAGCCACATGGAACAAGTGGCTGTGCACACTCGAGAAAAATGGACCACGAAATGCGGCTATGTTCATGAACAATGAGTAAAAAACACATTGAGAATCAAAGAGGCTGTAGGTTTTAAAGCCTTTGGCACAGAATTATTCTAAACCATGAAGCAGGTCCTGTGTAAAGAGAGAGCAAAGACAAGTGTACTTTATCACACTACAAATACAGAGACAGCTACAGAGAACAAAAGAACAAGAATAACAACCGGCCAAAATGTGTGCCACTCTTTATCATTCCCTTCTCATTGGCTCTGCGTGAAGAGTCTGGTCATTCAAATGTAGCCTGGCAGAAAATATGGCTTGTGGTTCCAAGAGTTTTCCCAAAGAGTTTGCTTAATTTAGATTGCTCCTTCTCACACACACACACACACATAATCTACACACACACTAATGCACTAATAGTGCCTTATATATTGAAAGCACCAGTGGTGAAGCAAGAGACATGAGGGTTACTTAAATATGATAATGATGGTGATATGGATGTGCATATGTGGGGCACAGAGAGCATTCCCTCAGACGCTCATTAAACCTCTTGCATCATCACAGACCAAAAAATAACTAACCCTAGAGACACTTAATGGCCTCCATAGTACATTTGGTATCATCTCTCCCTTCTGGGAGAATAATAAAGATGCTTCAGATACTGGCATTTCGCTCTAGACAGTGAAGTAATACAAGTACAAAAGTGACCCAGAACCTTTAGACGGACATCAGAGTATGTACTTGTCAATCAACCACCTTCTCACCCCTCACACCAGAAGGGACTGGTCTCATTTTGACTCCAATATGATCAAAGCAGCAATGAACAGACTTCTGACAGTGTGCCATTTTGCTGGCTCTACACTGTTTTTATCTATGAAAAAAAAAGAAATTCAATTATTTTCTCTTGTTTTAAAACGTTTTATCTTATGTAAATTCCTCGCCTGAACGTCCCTGGATCCTCTAAATTATGAGGTCGCTAAGGAGTCAGAATATGAATAATGCTACATGCATGCTACAAGCAAGTTAATGATGTTGCATGAAAGTAAATCAGCTATTAAACTTGAACAAAATTATATAACTGCAGCTATTCATATAATAGCCTACATTTGTCAAAGCAATAAACCTTTGACATTTAGCGCTGTATAAAATTATATACATACACACACATATATATATATATATATATATATATATATATATATATATATATACAAAAAATACAAAGACATAAATTCTGTAAAAGTTAAATGTAGTGTAATGTAATCTAGTGTGAAGAACATAGTTTCTAGGTGTTCTACCTTACTGCATGGATTTGTTAAATCAAAAGAACACTTGATGTAACATAATGACGTATCTATTAACCAGTAAAACTAGGTATTGGGTGATAACATCAGAGAATCCTGGATTGCCATAAGGACATATTTGAAAAGGGTTAAACCAAACACTCACACAGAATGTCACTATTTACCATAATAATGTTATTTGTTTTTATTCTAATACGTTTTTTGTTTGTTTGTTTTTTCTTTTTTACTTTGAGCAAGGAAACTCTTATTTCTCAGATAAACAGTTTTTTTAATGTAATTTTCTCAATAATTAGTACATTTCCATGTACTTTTTTGTGAATCTTTACTTTACTGAAGTATTTCCACTACATTTCAAAGTCAAATATCTTACTCTTTACTCCACTACATTATGAAAATCTGTCATTCCTTTTGGTTGATGTGTGGGTAAAATTTGAAAAAACCTCCCTGCTCCACACAGTTTTCCTCGCCACACAGCGGCACCATTGCTAGGAGACGAACAAAACCAATAATGCCAAAGGTAGCCTTATCAACTGTTGTGAGAATTTGAGACTGTAAGTAATCATGTTCAGTTCTTAGAACCGTATGAAGCAAGGTCAAAACCAGAAGAAATAATCCAAAACCCAAAAATCAGTACAAAAAGATAAACAAGTCCAAAAGACACACCCTGCATGGGGCGCCAGTCCTTCTCAGGTGACACACACTCAGACATTCACTCATTTACTCACACCTATGGACACTTTTGTGTCACCAATCCACCTACCAGCTTGTGTTTTTTGGACCGTGAGAGGAAACTGGAGCACCCAGAGGAAACCCACGCGGACACAGGGAGAACACACCAACTCCTCCCAGGCAGGGCTGAATTTCAAACATATCCTTCAACCCTGTGCAGTACATAATGTAGTGGTGTAGTGGTACTAGTTTTACGAATCTTTAAAGTGTAGTGTAGAGGAGTTAATACTTCTGGACTTCTTGACTTGAGCAACTTGAACTATGTTCGTCTGACTGCAGACCAATCACAGTCGTTGTGGTCTGCGTAGGCTCCACGAGGCACGTTTCTGGAGAGGCGCGTATCAAGCCACGCTGCCTATGGCATAGGTTCAACACAGAAGCATAAGTTGGGCTTATTACTCAGGAGACAGCAACCTCTGTTGGTTTGGAGGGGCAGTACCTTGGGTGTATGTAATAGTTCATATAACATAATTCTTTATATTTAATCTTTAGCCATTTCTGCTGTGTTCAGTATCAGACTAATTAATGACAATCTATTAAATAACTGGGGAACCAAGAGTGACACTAGAGTCTTTTCAGCTACAATGTGTTAAGCATGAGTCTTGTTACACAAATTATAATAGGACATTACAGCATTAATACATCGTAGCAATTTTACTTTTGATACTTAAGTACATTTGAAGGGAAATATGTTTGTACTTTTACTCAAGTGGAGATCAACAAGGACTTCTACTTTTACTGGAGTTATATATTTTACCTTGAGTATCTGTATTTTTACTCAAGTACATGGTTTGTTTATTTTGTCCACCACTTACAAAATGATATACCACATAAACTGCACCCAAACGTGTATTGTGTTAAATCCAGGATAATGAGTTTTCTTGAGGTTTATTGAACAGTTTTAACTGAAAACAATGCAGTTCAGAGAGACCTGTGGATGTTATTCAGCTCGTTGTGATTTTTCTCCATATGGAATGTCTAATATGTCGTGTTAATGCATAGTGAGCCAGCAATAAAAATGCAACAATTATCATTTTTTACTTTGGTCTGGACAAAAGGAATGGAACTATAATTGCACAATTAGATTTAATGGAAGTTTGTGTATGTTGTTGACAGCGTGACCTCCCTTGTAGCTGATGCTATTAAAGAATGCATTGGTGGGTGGAGAATGCACAGGTCAATTGATGCCAAAATGAAAAGGACATGAGTCACGGTGTCTTGAGCTACAGTGTACTCTGTGTTTAATCGGAGAGAGTGACCACTTTTGAATAATTATGGATGTAATTTGATGTGTGCAGGTTTGCATAGACACTGTTGTCGAGTTTAGTTCAGTCACCAGATGTTTTCTGACACAGATAGATTCTGCTCCACATTTCAGCTACACTTATGTTACGTTTTAATGAAAAGAAGGCTCAGAGAGGAATCCAGAGTCATGTCAGACGATGACACCTTGCGCTCTCTCAATGAAAAAACATCTGTTCAATATGTTCACATCTAATTAAAAGACAGTATGGTACACCACTGCAGACTATAAGTAATGATAAAATAATATTTTATTTTAATAAGAAACCTGAACATTATTTTTTATTTTCCTGTGTATACATGCGTAACTGATAGTACTGATAGGTCTATTACCACATTTCTGCTGAATAATTAGTTCTGTACCAGCCCAGTACTGGAGGCCATTATACCCCTCTAGCTGATACTAAACAGTGGGCATAGGCTCACATGCAGCTGTTCTGCAGGGAGTGTACAAGCTGTGCATGTGTAGTTGAATACACATCTCAGCAACGGGAGAACCTTAATGTAATGGAATCACAATTTTCAAGTGATGTCTACAGACCTTTTGGAAGCATAATGTGTCTCTCTTAAGGGGTTTTAGGAGAATCACCACTCACCAGTGTTTAACACACACCATATATCCAGTACACTTGAATGTAGGCCATTAAAACATTTGTACGTGTACAACTATGCCAAGAGTTCCAAGATAAGTTCTCCATACTAATAACACATCTGGTATTTTTGGAGCATCACAATACAATCATTAAAATTCGATGTACCTGAAATAAATATGGTTTTTGCATAAACCGAGAGAGAGAGGGGGGGGGCTTGTGGAAAACTACACCATATTGCTTCATCCAGAAACCATTCGAACCACTAGTGATGCCCCTTCCTTAGAGATGCACACTCATTCTCACATCCTTATACACACACACACACACACACACAGAGACCCCACGCGTGGCTCATGTCTGCACATGGCGGAGCAGCGGGAGAGTGTTTGGAGTGTAATGGAAAAATGTCACTGAGGAGCGGTGCTCAGGAGAAACCAGCAGAACCTAATCCCATCATCCACCATCTGCCAATCAATCACACCTCACTACACACTACACACTCTTCCCCACACTACACACACCACACACACAGCCCTCACAGGCGCACGCTTCATATACACCTGCGAACACATAACCTCACACACTCTCACCCATCAGTTTCTCCACACCACATAGTTCCGGCAAAAACACTTCACACGCACTTCCCAAGACACTCGTTGTTGTCCTCATATGTTCGCTGCTCTATGAAGTAAGTGCTGAGGATCTGGCGCCCTCTGCTGGGCCGCCGCACGGTGCTCTGAATTGCAAATAAATACATGCAGTATTTTTACAGTAAATAAAAAATATGCAGCATTTTGTGCCTTGATAAATAAGCCACTTATTTGCTACTGATATTCCACGGCAAATGGGGTGTCATACCAAGAGCTGGCCTTATTACCTGGATCATAAACGTTCAGTCTCTGATGTCACAGCAATCTATCGTTCATAAAAACAGAACTGGAAAAGTGAGAGATCTGTGTTTCCCTACAATTGTACATTTTCCTTTTGAATGGAAACAAATTTTTTGAGCGCATTAGCATATTCATTTGGGGATCTGGAGCTCACAGAGTTCTCCATCACAGCACTAGACCCATCTGAATCTCTCCCATCACAGCGCTGGACCCGTCTGAATCTCTCCCATCACAGCACTGGACCCATCTGAATCTCTCCCATCACAGCACTGGACCCATCTGAATCTCTCCCATCACAGCACTGGACCCGTCTGAATCTCTCCCATCACAGCACTGGACCCATCTGAATCTCTCCCATCACAGCACTGGACAAATCAAGGTCTCTAAACTTACCAACAACCCACTGCACTTACCCACAGCTAAGTGTTCTATTTACTCTTCTGTCTGTATACAGCTGATTGAACTAGAAAATGCTTATATTCAAAGCAGATGGGATTAAGCCTGGGTTTAGGGAAAATCTAAACTGCAGTGCGGAGGGAGCCACTGCTTTATAACAATGTATAAAGGAACAAAATGTCAATAAATAATACAAAAATCTTTATATTAAGATGCTAATATGTGACCATATAAAGTTATGGGTTTTATTTGTAGCCCATGTTCCTTGCTGCCTGGGAATTGTTAGTCTGGAGATAGTCAATAACAATAGATCAGCTCTTCAGTGAGGCTGCCTTAAGAGCAAATTCAAAAGCAGTGCTGTGGTGAGTAGATCAAATAACCCAATCACCGTCTGCCCAATCCACCTTTACTCAATAACTATGGCTCGCCAAGGCTGAAGACTTTAAATGAAACATCAGAGTCTGCCATCGCAGTCTGCTGTAGTATACTATAAATACACACACACACACACACACACACACACAGAGCACATTGATTCCTCTGTAAATGTGTGTTCATAAATTTACAGAATGTGTGTATATAATACTTTTCTGAATATTATTTTAACTGACTGCAATATTCCAAAATTGATAGAGTAGAATTACCAAGTTTAGATGGATAATCTACTGCATTTTCACACCTCTAAAGTTTTAGGTACTATTTTACACTTGGAATTTAATTTGAGAGCAGCACGGTGGTGTAGCAGGTAGTGTCTCAGTCACACAGCTGCAGGTACCTGGAGGTTGTGGGTTCAAGTCACGCTCTGGGTGACCCTCTGTGAGGAGTTTGGTGTGTTCTCCCAGTGTCTGCGTGGGTTTCCTCCCACGGTCCAAAAACACACATTTGTAGGTGGATTAGCGACTCAAAAGTTTCTATACGTGAATGTGTGTGTCATTATTTGGCCTGGTGGATCATTTTCAGCACAGCAGTGACACAGATGGGGTGGTGTTACACAGCAGCACCACATTGGTAGAGATTGGTGAAAAAAAAAAAAGAAAACAAAACAAAGCAAGAATTCCATACAGTATGTCCTACTGAGATCATAGACGCTCACACAATTCCATTTACAGACTGATGGAGTTGCTGATTTATCTGAAAACCAATAACCCCCTTCAGTTCTCTCTCATGCCTGTGACAGAATGCTGGCTTTATTAGCACACAGAGCCTGTCAGACAGCCAGATGGGTTTATCACTACAGGACTGGTCCACTTTCACTGGGAGTTAATTAACACACTCAGCCACAGCTTAAGGTTTTTAATAAGCACAAAACCATTTTTGTGCTCATGCTTCATATAACCCACTGTGTTATATGTCTATTTAAAGCCATTACACACAATGATTTAAAATGTTTTGTCTGCTTCTGTTCAACAAAAATAACAGACTACTACTGATGTTTAATTGTTTTTCCACCACATGCCGGTTGTTATTGCTCTTAATTTTGATGTAATCAAAGCTAATTTATCAGATATTTTGGAATCTTAAATTCGAACTTGTTCAGTTCAGGAGGAGGTTCATTCAAGGATTCTAAAGAAGCAAGCCTTATAAATCTTAGATTGCTTAGATATTTGGGATGGCACGGTGATGCAGCAGATCGTGTCACAGCCTCACATCTCCAGGGACCTGGAAGTTGTGGGTTCAAGTCCTGCTCCGGGTGACTGTCTGTGAGGAGTTTGGTGTGTTCACCCCGTGTCTGTGTGGATTTCCTCCGGATGCTCCGGTTTCCTCCCACAGTCCTAAAACATACGTTGGTAAGTGGATTGGCGACTCAAAAGTGCCCTTAGGTGTGAGTGTGTGTCACCCTGTGAAGGACTAGTGCCCCCTCCAGGGTGTGTTCCTGCCTTGTGCCCAATGATTCTGTGTAGGTTCCGGACCCACCATGACCCTGAATTGGATAAGCGGATACAGACAAAAATCTTCTAAAGCCTGCAGTGATGGAACAAAGGCTATGTATCTGATTTTTGCATTCACATGGAGACAAAAGATCTTTGTAACAGAGTCACATGAGGAAACTCTAGGAGATTATGCAGTAAAATAACCAGCAGCTGCCTTAACTGCATGAATTAGTGAGCTGAGGTGATCAAGATCATTTCTTATTGTGAAGAATCCCTCCTAGCTGTTTTACATTTACACCAATGACATTTGGCAAATTCTGTTACTCAGAGTGACTTGCAATATGATCATATTAGTGGAAGTGTTAGGTGTCTTGCTCAAGGAAAAAAAAAGCCCAAGTCACCTGTTTACAAGGCAGAGGTGCTGCCCACTATATAAAATAAACCACCCAATAGTCATTGGAAATAAGATATTTCGCTACATGACCAACGGTGAAAAAGTGGAAAGAAAAATAAAAAATGAGATCTCCTTAAGGCCTCTGTAGTTTCTCATAGACAACAATGAGATCAGATGGAAAAATAAAAAACAAGGAGACATCAGCATAAGTCTCCTGCTGCTCAAATGTGACTCTTGAGATAAAGACCTCAATTATCTCGTGTGTTTTATTGGAGTTCTCAGTAAAGTCACAAACTGGGCTCAGATTTATCAGATGAATTAAACCCTGCTCTCTCCTTTGTCTCTCTTTTGTGTCTTATTATTTTTCTCTGAAGGCGTCTATATGAGAAACTTTTCTCTGTGGAGGAGCAGTGATACTGAGTGCTATGAACACTCTCCACTCAGCTGGACGTAAACAGAAGTAAAGTTATGTGATATGCAGAGTAGTGTTACAAAAAATATCTTTCAGTGATCCTAGTATTTTTGACAGTAGGTGAATAAAAGAGGACAAATAACTGACCCTTTGTGAACACCACTAATCTTGGCAACTAAGAGAAGGACAGGGGGCATAAGCTGTGCAGACAGTGTAACTGTTCCATGCAACTCATTAAAACGTTTGCTCATATTATTTATTAACCTGAAGTTGCAAATCTATAACTTTTTCAGTTTTTTTTCAAAGTTTATCTGTAATTTTATATCACTTTAGTCCAACTTATGGTTGGATTTCAAATAATGGATGACAAAGAAACAGAAATAAACGCTATAATCAGGATACAAGACCCTCCAGAAGGAGCAAGAGAGCCGCTAAGTTTTGAGTGTTCCACCTGTTTGGCGACAGGTTTCTAATATAATAATAACAAACCAACCCGCTCACCTCCACAGCAGTGGCATGGCAGCATGACGCTAATAACAAAGTCTAATAATAATTACCTGACCTATACATGCAGCAAAAGGTCACTGATCTCTACAGGTCTCGAACAGGTCCAAACAAGATTCTTTTAACACATATTAACATAAGGTTGAAGTTCAAACAGTTCCTAACCATATTTGGCAACGATTAAAGGCAATGATTGTCACAGGCCTGTTGTTGTTGATCAAGACACTTAAAAATAATCTGTATACTAATAAACCCATTGACTGATTTCTCAGACCATCTCAAACTCCCGTTATAGTAAATTTTTTGAGCAAATGACTCTGAATGGATATTAGGAATGTTCTATGATCTTTAGTCCTAGGGTTTATAATTTAGGTGCAGAGGATCTGTTCTTATTTTTTACTTAGAAAAGCAGCAAAGCATGTAATGTGACTAGAGGTATTCAAACCTTTTTACAGCCTTTTGGGTAAGGTAAATTATAACTACAAAGAAAAGCTATAGTCCTTGCAATGACTATTATTTTATAGTTTAGTCATTTTGAGCTACATTTGAGTCACATTTAGAGTATGTCCCTGTTTTAAAATCATGATTTTAGTATAGTGTAAATAGTTAGAAAATAATGGTTGGTATGGGGTAGTGAGTAACACTATTGCCCTCCAAGTGACTGACTGGGATTTGCTTCCTGCTTGAGCACACAATCCTACACAGAGAAGTATTGTAAAACAATATTTACTTCCTTTTAAATCCTGATTTAAACCATAAGTCACCCTGGATAAGAGCATCTGCCAAACGCAATAAACCTATTGTTAATCGGGTGAGGCCACCTGGGATTAAAACCCTATTTTGTGGTGCATTTTTATTTGTAATTCTATTGTGTGTGCTTGCAGAGAGTGTAGACAAGGTGTGATCTCTGATAGAGCAGTTTAATTAGAAGCCAGATAAGGGAGCTCATCACAAACGACACTGAAATGTAAAGGTGCTAAGTTCAACTTGGTGACCTATTTCACCTTCACAGGTTGGTAGAATTTGTACTGAATTTGAAAGGTGCCTGCTCTAGTGTTACAGCCTGAAATTTAAGGAAGTGTTAGTGTGAGTGTGATTGTTAGATACAGACAGTCATGACCTTCTTCTCCTGGATATTTGAGTGTCTGTGTCTCCCATGGGCTCAGTATCAACGTGTTTCTAGTGAAAACAGTGTGAAATAGGGCAGCACAACTCGACTTCCATTCATCTCATCTGCTGGAACGAAGTGAATGGATGAGGGAGGAGTTGTTGAGAAAACCTGCCTCACAAGTTGACACTTTTCAGAGTAGTTTTTTTTTCTTAACCGCCCCCTCTATTACTAACCAGTCTCTATATCAATTGTGCTTGAGTTCAGGGAACATAAGAGAAGACAATAGAGAAAAAGGGAATTTTAAATCCTTCAAAAGGGAGGTTAAATCCCTGTGGTTTTCTAATACAAACAAGAGGCAGTGCAGACACAGTCGGACCCACATATGCAACAGAAAAGTAGCTGGAATGTAAGTGCATATTTTCATTTAATTGCTATATAGTATTCATATTTTTTCTCTTATTTATTATTATTAATATTTTTTTACCCTCTTTACGTCAAGTACACTCTAGTTTGATCAATTGTCTCAGGCTTTTTAATAGCTTTTAAAAACTGATGAATAACATCAAAAACACAGCAAAGCAACAGAAAAGAAATCTAATGCTATTTTAGTCTCAATGACTTGAATGAGCGTTTGTTGTTTTGTAATTTTTTAAAGTCCATTCTACCTCCAGTTTGAGATAAAATCATAGCTGAGTGTTTAAAACTAAGAGGTCGTGTGGAAGATGTGTTAGCATTTTTAATGAACGACCAATGGTCACTACATGTCCAAATGCTTGTGGAAACACCTAATCACTGGAATCAACTTTAAGTTGCACGTCACTGTGGACAGATATTCAGATATGGACACAGCTTGCATAATCGTCATCGAAAAGCATGAAACAAAATAGAACACTGTGCTCAATGGTAAGCATGTGTGGTATAAATTGTGTTGATAATGGGTCATAAACAGTAAAAAGTAGTGACACTGCATTTTCTATGAGTGCCATCACATAACTTTGGAATGAGTTATAGTGTGGCTTTTGACCCAAAATGGATCAGCCAACATCTGTATCTGACCTCACTTATTCCTGTGACAGAAATGTTTCAACATAGTATAAAGTCTTCCCATAAAACTAAAGATTGTTTGTGTAGCAAACAAAGAACAAACTATTAATACCCTTGTAGGGTGAATAGGTATCCATAAACTTTTGGCCATGTAATATAGCAGTAAATCCAGGGCTTTGATTATCATCTCTGTGTATATATAAATCATCGATTGATTTCACCAGGTGGTTTTGGAAGAAAGATCAATGCCGAATCCCATTTCTTATTTTATCCCTCCCTGTTGTTTTTGAATGTTATTTTGCCCTTGGAACTGAGCTACAAGTTGTAGTGGATGAATCTTACGCTATGAAATGGGATGACCCTTCTGGACCTGCTTCTGTACTTTAACGTAGTTAAAGATCATCATATGCCTTTAAATATATTTGACAATCCTATATTATCAACCACTACTAACTTTCTGTGATATGAGGTTGAAATTGTCTGCTTATTTGGCCGATTTTTGTTTGAACCTTCCAGTTCCACCTTAAATGGTGCAGTACCCTCAGGCGCTAGAATGGAATTGCTTTACCAAATGGAAATTTGGCATACCGCTATCAGTGAAGTAAAAGAAACAAATGCACTGAAACTACATTAAACTAAGATAATTAAAGGGTTATCATAGTATTTAAAGAGAACCTTTTGTGACTGTTTTGGTTTGGTTGCTTGCCTAGCCATCTTGCTACTGATTCACTTGGCCCTACACTCTTTCTGAGACATCGTACCCATAGGCCAAACACAGGAGTTGGGATAAGTGTTAGGGCTAAGGGGTGAAATGGTATTCAACCAAAGAGAAAACCTAGCAAGTCTGAAATCCATACATGGTAGAAATTGTTACTAGTGAATGACTGATTGCTTTTGTAAGTACACTTGTGAAATCTAAGCGAGAAGTTCCTTTATATGTTCTAGTTGTATGATCTTACAAACTGTGCTGTGTTCTTGATGTTTATTTTCTCCTTGCAGAGCATTTGCCTTATTGATTTGGAATCAAATAGAAAAGCCTAATTTGAACTCTCTCTTCACTCAAGCCTCACATATCAACTGTCCAGGATGAGCGGTGCTGTCAGACGGCGTCTGGTGTCCAAGAATGGACACAGCAATGTACGGATTGACAACGTGGAGGGCATGGTCAAGCTCTTCCTACATGACATCTGGACCACAGTGGTGGACATGAAGTGGCGCTATAAGCTTACCCTCTTTGTTTCTACATTCTTGGGTACCTGGTTCATCTTTGGTGTCCTCTTCTACCTCATAGCTATGAGCAATGGGGATTTGGGGCTAGAACCTGGGTCTAACCACACGCCTTGCGTGATGAATGTGGCAAGTCTTACCGGAGCGTACCTCTTTTCTCTGGAGTCTCAGACCACCATAGGCTATGGCTTCCGTCACATCTCTGAGGAATGCCCCCTGGCCATCTTTACTCTGGTGGCACAACTGGTCTTCACAGGTCTTGCTGAGATCTTTGTGACGGCTGCCTTCTTGGCCAAGCTTGCCCGGCCCAAGAAGCGGGCAGAGACTATCATGTTTAGCCAGTATGTGGTGGTCTGCATGTGCCAAGGCAAGCCATGCTTGATGGTTCGAGTGGCCAATGTGAGGAAAAGTCTTCTGATCCAGTGCCAGTTATCTGGCAAGCTTCTCTCACCTTATGTAACCCAGGAAGGTGAGAAGATCCTTCTTCACCAAGAGCCTGTGGATTTCCAATTGGACAAAAGCCAGGACTGTCCTTTCCTTCTTCTGCCCTTGACCTTCTATCATGTTTTGGATGAGAACAGTCCTCTGGGGGGTCTCACAGCTGAAAACCTGAAGACCAAAGACTTTGAGCTGGTGGTGACCCTCAATGCAACCATGGAGTCCACCGCCGCCACTTGCCAGAGCCGCACCTCCTACCTTCCTCAGGAAGTCCGCTGGAATTATGAGTTTACGCCACTACTGTTCAGCACACCTGGAGGCAGGTACATCACAGACTTTGATTACTTTGATAAGCTTCAGGAGAGCAGGGGTTCGTCACTGCTACAGCAGGTGGTGATGGAAAAGCTCCAGCTGGAGGAAGAGTACAGGAAAGAGTAAAAGGAAGCAGGGGTAGAATGGACACTGGTAAATGTAATGTGCTAAGTTGGGTGTGTAGAGATGGAAGAAGACTACATAGTCATGTTGAATTGTTCTAAATTAAGCTGACGTTTGATCACTTGTAGTCAGATGACATGGTCCGTTCATCTTCTAAGTGAAAATAAATACACAATCTTTACAGGGAACACAATTCCATAAACAATTATAGTTTTTTTTGCACATAAAAAAAGAGCACATAAAATGAGGCATGTTCAGAAATATATTTTTATTTGTTCACATTAATGTTGTAATTTTTTCGCAATGCATAAATATGTGCACTACAGTCAGTTCTCTACATATCAAAGTGTTAGATTCTAAGAGCCTACAGTATATAGCACTCAACTCACCCGGCGGGAACACACACTGGAAGGGGCGACACTCCTTTGCAGGGCAACATACCACCATTCACTCACACCTACAGACACTTTTGTGTCGCCAAACCACCTAACAACATGTGTTTTTTTGACCGTGGGAGGAAACCGGAGCACCCAGAGGAAACCCACGCAGACACTGGGAGAACACACCAAACTCCTCATAGACAGTCACCCGGAGCGAGACTCAAACCCACAACCCCAGCCCCAAGACCCTGGATATGTGTGACAGCAACATTACCTACTGCGCCACCATTGATTTGCAAGTTGATTGTTCATAAGTACAGTACTAACTGTATGATGTGAACTTAAACAGAAATATGTGTTCCTAAAGGATGTGTTAACTTATTGTCACTTACTGACTTTAGTTCTGTGTTTCTAGTTCTGCTCCTGGGGACTGATTTAGTAGATAAAATGCTGATGCAGGGAATAGCTGAAACAAGCTGTACAAGGCAGCAGATACCCAGGATTAATAAAACACTCATTTGAACAAATAGGAGCTGCACCCAAATCGTGTAGGGGACAACATGGCACAAGCTCACGCAGGGTGAAATTAGAACATAGACATTTTATATAGTTAAAATTTAAGAAGATTAAATGGTTCTTGTATTCCTATAATAACAGAGTCTGCAAACGTTGACAGAAATAAAAATATTATATTAATTTACCCTGAGGACTATGAGTAAAGTACTACTTTCAAGTGACTTTCAAATGCCCATATACAGTTAAAATGCAATGTTGGGTTGTATTTATTGCATAGATGCACTATAATGATAGAATAAAAACATTCAGGTTTATTCGATATTTGTTCCTAATTAGGTTCCAATATAAATTTCAAGTTATATTTGTTTTATAACAGTATATTGTCACTGTCAAAAATATCATGTATCATTGCCCCATCTTTTGAACACACCATATGCTCTTTACACCATCTGGAAACATCATAGATGGACCATTAGGAGTGTATCAAACTCTTTTTCACTGGTTGACCAGAGGTTTCAATGTGTTTGACAAGTAGACTCTCAGTCTGTTACAGTTAACCCTTCATATAAGCTTAGTGTTGGTTGTAGAAGTGTATGCACCTTGTACAAAAATATTATTGTTCCTCGAATGCTTTTAAAGGGTTTATAAATGATACAGCAAAATGATACAAATTGTGTACACCTCTCTCTGCTATTTCTCTGAATAACTGTGTTAATCAGAAACTATGTATGTGTAAAATTAGGAGTGTGTAAATATAGAACACTATTAAATCTTATACTTAGACATGAGAAGGTCTGTTATCCTACTGTATGTTGCAAACAAATGTCAAGCATCTAATATTTTTTATTTGTTATAATGCTCAGAAAATTTACTGGTGGCTAAACCCTACTGGCCAATGCATGTTATTGAGAATGGTGACCTTAGGCTGATGTGTGCCTGCTTCAGAGTCCATCCGAAGTTCTCCATCTGCAATGGGTTCATCTTAAAGTAGCTGAGCTTATTAATTATAAGGGCTGTCAAAAACATTTGGACACACAATATATTGTATTCCGACACCCTATCCTCAGCTCGTTCTGAAGAAACTTAAGTTTCCCCTTTTGTTGTGGCAACATATGAGGACACAGGGCATGCACAGTCTGACACAGACAGCTAGAGAGAGTGTGTTATGGCAACAGAGAAAGTGATTGGCTTTGGTTTATGAGCTGAACGCGATGCAACACACTCAGGCGACTCTGTTTGGTTTGAAAATAGTTTATTAAATTGACTCAGTAGAAAATCATATAATTTATGAAAGTATATGTTTTCTTTGTTTTGTCAGCAATCTCAGAGCATCAGTCCAGGTGCTCAGCAGAGAAAGAGATTAACAGAGAAAATTCTCTTCATTCTGTAAATCCCGCTACCACTGAATCCAGGCTGAGTGCCATAACCAGACCAGCTTCCACACAAACAATAAATCTGACACTTGATCATATAATTGGACTTACACTTGTAAACAATAGTATATAGAGCTTAAAGTTCAAAGGCCACAATTGGTCAATTGCTATTGGCAACTTTGGTCCACGTTTCTTTTTTTTTTATTATACTAAATCTATCATAAAAATGTCTGTCTTTGGCTGGCTGAGATCAACTCGTAGTGTTTAAATGCATAAGTTATATATCTGTCATATAAAAAGAAATATAACACTGAATTGCATACTTCAATCTGACAAACGCACAGCGTTTGCGACTCGGAAAATAAAATAAGAACACAATAAAAAACTGGTGCTTTGGCAAAACCTTCATGGCGGTGTGAGTAACGACTTCCATAAGGCACTGATTTAAAAAAACACCTTTGTCCTTAAAAAAGGTTTGAGGTCATTAAAAAAACACTTAAAGAATCTTTTGCTTTCCAGTTTTCTACATAGCAAAACAAAGACGTGTCATTTCCAAGGTTCATCCCTTTTTTTTTAAATGAACAGTCCAATGAAAGTCCCTTCTTCCCCCTATCTAATGCCATATAAACTACTGTGTAGTATAATACTGATAAATATGGCAATGTACATCCAAAGCAATAATACTTAATGATCGCTCGCCTTACATCTGCTCCACAGCTTTACTTACATCTGCCCTTTTTTTCAAAGCTTTTTCTCTTTTCCTTTATCCTTTTAACTTCTGTCACACCTTCCTGATGCTTTCTCTGCCCTCTGATATGTCCGTTTGTTCAAAATAAGGTAGTTTATACTTTTAAAACATAGAATAATACATAGCGGTTCATGCACCTGTTTTTTTTTTTTGTTTTTTTGTTTTTTGGTAGATTAAAAGCCCTTTTTACATGAATGTAACTTGCTCAACTGTCCTCTGACATTGCTCTAAATCACTTGCTACTGACGTTCATTTGAATTTTCATTCAGACAAAGGGCTTCACTCTGGTCAAACTTAAAGAAACTGACCTGTGTTATGTGGCCAGTGCATCTGCAGTCAAACGTGCCATATTTTGCACAGTCTTTGGCTACTTTGATGTAATTTACTACATTGTGCTATTTCGAATCTAAACTACAATGAATATTACTTTATTCAAATGTGCACACCAGTTCCGCATTAAAACTCTATAAAAATGTAAAGTACTCTGCAAAAGTCAGTCACCACCCTATGGTTAATTTTTTTCCAGTTAAAATCAGGAAAGACCTGGAAAACCACTAAAACTGTTGTAAATGGAGAATGCAGCCAGCTTCTAGAAAACAAACCTGGTAAATGTGAAAAAATGAAAGCAAGTCTTCAGCAAAGAATAGAAGCTGTAATACAGGTAAAGTGCAGCCATTGAGGATGTGATATTGTTTTTTTTTTTCTTACATTACTGAATCTAAAACTTAAATATCCTAAGGGTATATAAATGAAGCATGGGCTCTGACCTTTGCACAGAACTGTATATATAATTAATGCAGTCATAATTAATTTCCAGTTACTTATCTTCTGCATTAATTGTGTTGGTGCAATACAGTTTATTCAAAGTGAAATCATGTACATATTTGAATAAAGAAAATTTAGTGCACCTGATGTAATGTCCCCAACTTATGGTGCATCTCTACCTCCCTACCTCCCTCAGCCCTGTAAGACAAACCATCTGTGTTTCATCAGCTCCTTTACTGTCTCCTGTTTTAATTCACTCCCCTGATATTTTTGTTAGCGGTGCTTGGCTCAGTGGGCTCAGTTTTCCCTTGTGAGGCAAGCCTCAGCTCCTAGGGGGTTCTCCAGTTGGACTTAGGTGTCAAGATATTTCTGCCATGATTGCACAGATGCTTCTTCAGTCTAGTAATATGTGCCCAAGTGTGAGGGCATGTGGGCAGCAGGATGGCGTGGATTGGAATATGGCGAGTTCCAGTAGGGGTTTGGCGCAGCGAAAAAGCTGGACGATGTGACAGGCAGGGCCTGGGGGTGAGGGGACACAAAGTTCATCTTCTGTGGGTGAGGGTGGTAGGAGCCCATGTAGGTCAGGTCTGTAGGGTACTTGTAGACGGAGGACTCGGGTGGGTGTGGCTGCAAGGCCTGGGCAATGCCATGGAAGTCGAACTTGTAGGCATAGCGTTTGCCATGCACCTTGGTCATGATGTTCTTGTCATAGTAGTAGCGCAGCGCACGGCTCAGCTTGTCATAGTTCATGTTGGGCTTGCTCTTGCGCTCTCCCCAGCGTCGCGCCACCTCATCCGGGTCCGTCATTTTAAACTCACCGTTGGTGCCCTCCCACGTGATGCAGTTGGAGTTGGAGCTGTCTGAGAGCAGCTCCAGCAAGAACTGCCACAGCTGGATCTGACCTGAGCCTGTGGCGAAAGACAAAAGACAAGAATTTCTAAATGTTTACATTTTGTTTTTTAATTGTAAGTATGGAGGCGGTACGGCGGCACAGCAGGTAGTGTTGCAGTCGCACAGCTCCAGGGACCTGAAGGTTGTGGGTTCTAGTCCCTCTCCGGGTGACTGTCTGTGAGGGGTTTGGTGTGTTCTCCCCATGTGCGCATGGGTTTCCTCCGGGTGCTCCAGTTTAAAACACACTCCCACAGATTAAAAACACACGTTGGTAGGTGGATTGGCGACTCAAAAGTGTCCATAGGTGTGAGTGAATGTGTGTGTGTGTGTTTGTGTCGCCCTGTGAAAGACTGACGTCCCCTACAGGGTGTGATTCTGACTCCAGACCCACCGCGTCCCTGAACTGGATAAGCGGTTACAAACAATGAATGAATGAATTGCAGCTATGTATATTTCACCCACTGGTTAGGACTCCCCTAATCACACAGTGCACATGGAAACCAGCTACACTATCCTTGATCAGTTCAACATGATTGGAGTAGAACACAACAGCTTTGAATTGTATAGGTCTTCTTTTACCAGCTTTGAATTGCAAATTTCCTGTCTTCTGAGATGCCCCTTCCATCCAGAGGGAGCATAACTAACTGACCTTGCTGTCCTTGAGTCATTAGTGTAGAACTCTCTTTTCCCCATCATATAGCACACACATCTCGGAAGACTGAACGTATATTATTCAAAGCTGGTAAAATAATTCTCATAAACTATTGAAACGGCACTTTTATTTCTTTTTGGTGTTATAAAATTATTTTACATATCTGCGACCAGATTGGAAACAGTAATACCAAACTTTTGAACAGTATATCAGCTATGTGTCTCACCTGGGTTTGCCAACCTGCTGCTTGTGGGCCCCAAAACCTGATAAGGATCTGACAGAGAGCAGGAGATCACAGTTATCATGTACATACTGTATGTTATCAAATTTAATACTGACATAGATATATATAATACATTAGTCAGACAATATGGCTTCCAATCTGTGGTGAAATAAAAACTCCTGCAACACTGTTAAAACTGGGACACTGCATTGCACAATTTATGATTGCGTGAATATTTCATCATCTCCCATCCCTGCTTTCAACTGACATACGTTTGACTAAATAAGACTTAGCAAGATTCTCACCGAGCTGTGGCCTCTGCTCCTCTGTTTTGGTGACAATGGCTGGTGAGGACTGTGAGGCTAGCGCGCACACACATACACACACACACACACACACAAACACACACAAACAGAGTGTTCACAGTGTCATTGTCACTGCAAGATACCAGCCAAACCAGCCACAGCAACATGTTAATAACTTTCACATTGAATTAACTGTTCATCAGCAAACAGCATTAAAATGCAACAGCACCATCTGCCAGATTTCAGTCATTTTAGCAACTGGCAAAACAAGCAGAGCGCGGACCCACATCACTCTGGTATTAAATTACAAAAAGTACAAAATTATTTTTATTGTGAGTCACACAGCAAACTTCAACCACATTTTAGAGAAAAATAGTGTGAAAACAAAGTCTAAATGTTGGAATATTTCTATCATAAAATCAATAATTTGGAAAATAAATTTATAAACACTTTAATAATTCTTGTGAAATCAAAACAGCATGTAATATATATATATATATATCAGACCACATAGACAACACTTTGGAGTTTTTTTTACCTTTATTGACCGACGCTGATTGAGGTGGCCATGCTGATCGTCTGGCAGCTTCATAAGCCAAATCTAAAATAGAAAATTATATACATTAAATATATATATTCACAGTAGTCATTTCTAGGTGTGAGACCAACAATGTAGGTGCACTTTTCAGTTTTGCAATTACTGATTGCAGCTGAATAGAATCAGCCTCCTTTCACACATTCATTGATAGAAATGAACCACACTAGGACCATCACTAACACATTCATATGAGCTCAGTATGCTCCACTCAAATATATCTCCCTTAATGTGGATACTGAGCAGCAAATCTCTGAGGTGTTCCTATAGAGGGTTCTTACACTGATGGAGGGATGGATGGATGGAAGAGAAATGGTGCAGCATCATAAGGAAAACTGTCAATAAATAAAGTTTATAGGAGGTAAACCTGATAATATGCATTATGAGTGAGTGCTTCAGATTGTGTTTTTATATTTGTGTGCATCTCTTTTTAAACAAAAACACTACGTGCAGTTCACACAATGTCCACTAGAGAGGGGTGTACAATATGTGTACAGTATCAATATGTGTGTGTGTGTGTGTATGTGGGTGGACATAAGCAGTGAACATGTGTGTGTGTTTGTGTAAGTTGAGGGCTGGGTTAGTTTCAGTGGTTGACCTCTGTGGTTAAAATAAGGAGCAGCGGAACGCCATTCCCCACACTGAGGGTAAACACAGCAATGTTTAAAAATTCACAGTACCCTTTTACCAGAGAAACGCTTAGATTTGCAACTTCTTCTGAAATATCAACTGTCTCATCCAATAATATCACATTGTAATATACAAACCGGATTCCAAAAAAGTTGGGACACTAAACAAATTGTGAATAAAAACTAAATGCAATGATGTGGAAGTGCCAACACCTAATATTTTATTCAGAATAGAACACAAATCACAGATCAAAAGTTTAAACTGAGAGAACGGATCATTTTAAGTGAAAAATATGTTGTTTCAAAATTTCATGGCATCAACAAATCCCAAAAAAGTTGGGACAAGGCCATTTTTTACCACTGTGTGGCATCCCCCTTCTTCTTACAACACTCAGACGTCTGGGGACAGAGGAGACCAGTTTCTCAAGTTTAGAAATAGGAATGCTCTCCCATTCATGTCTAATACAAGCCTCTAACTGTTCAATCATCTTGGGCCTTCTTTGTCGCACCTTCCTCTTTATGATGCGCTTAATGTTCTCTATAGGTGAAAGATCTGGACTGCAGGCTGGCCATTTCAGTACCCAGATCCTTCTCCTACGTAGCCATGATGTTGTGATTGCTGCAGAATGTGGTCTGACATTATCTTGTTGAAAAATGCAGGGTCTTCCCTGAAAGAGATGACGTCTAGATGGGAGCATATGTTGTTCTAGAACCTGAACATAGTTCTCTGCATTAATGGTGCCTTTCCAGACATGCAAGCTGCCCATGCCACAAGCACTCATGCAACCCAATACCATCAGTGATGCAGGCTTCTGAACAGAGCATTGATAACAACTTGGGTTATCCTTGTCCTCTCTGGTCCGGATGACATGGCGTCCCAGTGTTCCATAAAGAACTTCAAATCGTGACTCATCTGACCACAGAACAGTCTTCCATTTTGCCACACTCCATTTTAAAAAGACCCCTGGCCCAGTGCAAACGTCTGAGCTTGTGGAGCTTGCTTAGAAATGGCTTCCTCTTTGCACTGTAGAGTTTCAGCTGGCAACGGCGGATGGCACGGTGGATTGTGTTCACTGACAATGCTTTCTGGAAGTATCCCTGAGCCCATTCTGTTATTTCCCTGACAGTGGCATTCCTGTTTGAGGTGCTGTGACGTTTAAGGGCCCGGAGATCACGAGCATCCAGTAGAGTTTTACGGCCTTGACCCTTATGCACAGCAATTGTTCCAGATTCTCTGAATCTTTTGATGATGTTATGGACGGTTGATGATGATAATTTAAAAGTCTTTGCTATTTTACGCTGGGTAACACCATTCTGGTATTGCTGCACTATCTTTCTGCACAACAATGGTGGAATTGGTGATCCTTTTACCATCGTGGCTTCAGAGAGACACTGACACTCTGAGAAGCTCTTTTTATACCCAATCATGTTGTCAATTGACCTAATTAGTGTTAATTGGTCTTCCAGCTGTTCGTTATATGCTCAATTTCCTTTTTCCAGCCACTTATTGCTACTTGTCCCAACTTTTTTGGGATTTATTCACGCTGTGAAATTTTGAATCAACATATTTTTCCTTTAAAATATTACATTTACTCAGATTAAACTTTTGATCTGTCATGTATGTTCTATTACGAATAAAATATTGACATTTGCCATCTCCACATCATTGCATTCAGTTTTTATTCACAATTTGTTTAGTGTCCCAACTTTATTAGAATCCGGTTTGTAACATTTCTTTAACACTAGTGTGGAAGGAGACTCACCCGGTCTGGCAGGAGCTCGGGAGGTGTCAGGAGGGTAGACGGGGGCATTGGGGAAGATGAAGCTTGCGCCTCCTGAAGAAGAATATAATATTAATTAATTCAAATGAAAATGAATGCCTTCCTACACATAACACTTAATGCATTGTAACAATAACTGTATCAGTTTACTGTAAATGAGCAACTCAGAGACCATTTGTTTGTTGTCAAGCCAATGCATATAAGCCATTAACTTGTATATTTTTTAGTGCCTGATAAAAAAATGAAACAAAAAGCTGGAAACAACTAACTATGTGAAATTTAAGAATTTAGTGTTGACACATTTTACCTTCATTTTCAGGAGACCTAAAGAACTCTGCCGGGGTTTTTCCCCCCACATCTCAGAAGTTTATTCTTAGAAGGCGGTTGCTGATCTCAAGCTGGTACTATGATAAAAATGTTATCCCCTCCAGTTTGGCATGTTTGGTGGGAATCAATTTCTCTCTATGTAAGTGTAGAAATGTGTTTTGTCCCATTTTCCATTTTTCAGTATTTGCTGGTTGCAAATGATTTGTGGTCTCTATATTATTTACATAAATGTAAAATGATAGGTGAATACAAAAAAGAAAAGACTAGACTACAAGAAAGCATGCACCTTAAAGTCCAAAACTGGAAGAGACGCAGGATCAGATTAAAGCTGCTCTATGCAGTTACCAGCCACCAGGTAAAAATGGGAAGAGAATGTTGTTTTATCTCCACATTTATAAGAAGCAGCAGACTGTGCAAATGAGTGCCATTAAAGCACGGTGTAAAATAACTCATTGTGGTTCAACAGACCACCACTGCACATACAGGCAAGGGCTGAGAGGATGTAGGGCCTCTTATTTCTTATTTTGCTTATCAAAATGCACCTCGACGTGGCCTTCAGTGAGGAGGATAATAAAATAAAACAATTTTATTTACAACTGTCTGACCCACAGAACAATACTAAGACGTAAAAACAAATGCATTTTTGTTTAAGTCTGTCACAAATGCTCACATGCGCGCAAAGCCTAGTTTTCAGCCTGTTGCTGGCTTTGAGAAGGACTGCAGGGCATAAGGCTCCATTTGGGACTAGAGCTGCATTGTATGATGTGTTGTATGTACTCAGTGGTGCCCCCTGGTGGATCAGAACTGTTTAGAGCAGCTTTAATATCACAGTCTCTTGGTTGAGGCGAGAAGCATTAGGACTGCCGGTCAGGGCTGGGAACAATGCAGGTGAGGGGCTAAGGAGGCTGCAGGGATGCGAGGGGTGCTGCTTACCTGTGTTACGGGCATGCATTAACCGCGGCGAGTTTTGCAAGGCTTTGTCAACATCGTCTGAAGTCAAGTGGGGAAGTGGAGCTGAGAAAGAAAACATTTTGAAAGAAGGGAGTGACAAACATGAAATTTGTTAAAAAAAAAAAGTTCAAAAACATCCTTTAGTGTGATCAGAGAGAGAGAGAGAGAAAGAGAGAGAGAGAGAGAGAGAGAGAGAGAGAGAGAGAGAGAGAGAGAGAGAGAGAGAGAGAGAGAGAGAAAGAAATAAAATAAGAAAATGATGGGCAACAGAGAGAAGGAGCAAGAGAGAGAGAGAGAGAGAGAGAGAGAGAGAGAGAGAGAGAGAGAGAGAGAGAGAGAGAGCGGACTGAAGGAGAATGTGAGAAAGTGAAGGAATAGAGAGAAAGAAAGGAGAGAAAGAATGAGGAATGAAGATAAAGGGGACCAAAAATAAAGCTCCTGGTGTAAGTATGGCACATGCTATCACAGAGCCTTTAACAGAAATATTTACTCAATTCACTGAGTTAAAAACGTGCAGCAATCTTGTCCCTTAAATACATTCGGTTAGAAAGAGAATGTGTGTGTGTGTGTGTGTGTGCGTGTGTGTGTGTATGTGTGTGTGTGTGTGTGATTTTGCTTGTGACTACCATGGACTGTGCTTTGTGGCCAAAGACACAGAGAAAAAATGCAAGGATAGAAATAAAGAAGCATTCCTCTCTTTCCCATCACTTACTCCCCTTCCCAGCAGAGAGCGAGAGAGAGAGAGAGAGAGAGAGAGAGAGAGAGAGAGAGGCAGAGAGAGAGAGAGAGAGAGAGAGAGAGAGAGTGAGGCAGAGAGAGAGAGAGAGAGAGAGAGAGAGAGAGAGAGAGAGGCAGAGAGAGAGAGAGAGAGAGAGAGAGAGAGATTACGTGATGGAGAAAGATGGAGGATGTCTGAATACAGCTCTCTTTAGGGTTCTCTGTCATACCCTCCCTGTTCCATGTTTTATTTAGTTTTTATCTTTCTTTCTTTCTTTCTTTCTTTTTCCCCCTCAGTTTTTACTCCAACTCTCACTATATCTGTTTAAAGCATAGATATTGCAGTTCCTCTCATCTCTATAAAAACACTGAGAGCTGAAACATCTCTTCTCATTTTATCTAAAGGTCTGCACAGTTCCTGTAAACACATTGCAAAACTTGCACTGAAGCCCAGCTCATTGGGAACTGAATCAAATCAACATATACATTCAGCATAACCTAGTGATGCCACAGTATTCTGAATATATTCAGACTCAGAAGGAATTCAGGTCAAATTGTAATAATAAAATGAACATACATGCAATACTCTAAAGAGCCAATACTCTGTATCTCTGCCCATGAGTGTGTGTATGTGTGTGCGTGTGCAGGAATTGCCGTTGAGACAATAAGGTGTCAGTATTTTAGCTATGTGTTTGTGACACTCACTCTCGCGCAGGTAGTGAAGGTGAGAGAGTAAGATATCAGCGTTGTAGCTGGGTGTGAGACGCTGAAAGTCCTCTTTGCTCATCTTACACAGCTCCTTCCCATCAATGCTGTGGAAGAGAGACACGTCCACCTCCAGCAGGCCGTACTCCCTCACTGCCCACTCCAGCCACTGACGTACATGATCCGCTGACCACAGTGTGGGGTCTGCAAAGACATATAACAGAATCACTATACCATCACTCATCTGTTCATTCATTCTCCTCTCATGTGTTCACAGCTGTTTCACCACTAGGTCTGGCTTCAAGATGACTGCAGTATGAACTTAAGTGCAGTTACTACTAAGTAACATGATTTATCTGTCACCCAAACAATCACAAGTTCATTTGACAGTTGGCTTTGCTTGAAAAGTACTCCTTGGCAATAATAATAATTTTCTTCATGGACTTTAAATCAATTTTCCTTTTTATGAATTTGTGTGCTATCACTCTGTCAAAACTAATAATAAACATCAGTGATGAAAATGCACAGGGCATGAGCAGGGGCAGCAGTGCTCACTTTATGTTCCCTTGGCTTTGTGTTTATAATTGTGGGACCACTTTAAAATAATACTATACTTATCAAAGTTTATAAATGGTTTAAAAGCTGTACGGTCAGTACTCTTCAAGATCTGAGTTGTAACAGTTTAGATGGGTGTAGGTTCACTATTTAGTGGATGGATGTGGGTTCACTATTCAAAAAACAGGTTACTCTTTCTATGTATTTGTCTTTCTATGTATGTCATTTAATGCCTTTACAACTTATTTAATTACAATCTATAAACAAATTGTAGATGATTTATAAGTGTAGCCTTATTATAAAATGGTACCATAATTTTTCCATGGATTTTCTTGCACAGCACACTAGTTAGACCCTCCATTGGACATACGTCCTGGTCAAATTCCTTAAAACATTATCTAAATGGATTACTAAATTGAGGGAATGGATTATTAAATTAAGGGAATGGATTACTAAATTGAGGGAATAGATTACTAAATTGAGGGAACGGATTACTAAATTGAGGGAATAGATTACTAAATTGAGGGAACGGATTACTAAATTGAGGGAACGGATTACTAAATTGAGGGAATGGATTACTAAATTGAGGGAATGGATTACTAAATTGAGGGAACGGATTATTAAATTGAGGGAATGGATTACTAAATTGAGGGAATAGATTACTAAATTGAGGGAACGGATTACTAAATTGAGGGAACGGATTACTAAATTGAGGGAATGGATTACTAAATTGAGGGAACGGATTACTAAATTGAGGGAATGGATTACTAAATTGAGGGAACGGATTATTAAATTGAGGGAATGGATTATTAAATTGAGGGAATGGATTACTAAATTGAGGGAACGGATTACTAAATTAAGGGAATGAATTACTAAATTGAGGGAACGGATTACTAAATTGAGGGAACGGATTACTAAATTGAGGGAATGGATTACTAAATTGAGGGAATGGATTACTAAACTGAGGGAACGGATTACTAAATTGAGGGAACGGATTATTAAATTGAGGGAATGGATTATTAAATTGAGGGAATGGATTACTAAATTGAGGGAATGGATTACTAAATTGAGGGAAGGGATTACTAAATTGAGGGAATGGATTACTAAATTGAGGGAACGAATTACTAAATTGCTCATTACATTGTTCACTTAGATGATTCTCTCTTTCTCTGAACTATAATTTCATTCTCCATCTAATGACTCAGCACCCCACAGCAGTATGTTTTTTCTCAGTTGCTTAAACACATAAAACAAAGCTGTGTTGTTTTCATTGTCACAGTCTTAGCAAAGCAAGGGTATATGAAATGCAAATGTGTTAGCACTTTCACTAATTTCACTCCTTTTTTTTAAAGCAGCTTACACGGCTCACACAGCAAAAGAACCTAAAAGCTTTTGAGATGGTTTTACAAAGGAGATACATGTAGAGAATATGAATGTACTTATGTTGTTATGATTGTCTTCACATGAAATACATCATGCAGAATTATTAATTCTGTATTTTTTGGTTGTGTACAAATGACACAGTGGTTAGATGATTGAGGAGCAGCTAATAGTTCTAGTTAGACTTTACCGTCATACTAGGAATACTGAGTAGATTAGTGGGAAACTAAGATTCAATTCCCTATTTGTGTAACTACAACATATTACACCAATTGGGCAAGACTCCTAAAGTTCATTTGCATTTACTGTAACACACTAAAAAGACTGATGTAATTTTACAAGGAAACTCTTACAGTAAACTACTGTTTAAATTAAATATGGAACATTGCTGCGGACAGAAAAGCGTTATGGGCATATTCACTGTAATTATATTGCACCCCCTTCCTCCCCAACACCCATGTTAAAATTTTCTAAGTACAGTAACTTAGGATAAGAAACTGCGAATAGCAAAGGATGCTGAGACACTGGTTGTTCATCAGGAAATACATGTAGCATAAAGAATTTGACTTGTGTTTGCATCCTAATTTATTTATGCTCAAAATGTGTTCAGGTAGTTGTTTTATAAGAGTGCACTGATAGAGGCTCTGAAGTTCTTATATTTTCATTTGCATTAATATTTTTAGCTGTTTTAACAGTGTCGCCTTGACAAGTCCATACAAGGGCTTTTATATTGACAAGCCTGAATGTGGGTACAAGGCTTTCATAGAGTGGAGTATTGCCTTTTTTTAAAAAAAAAGGTCCAGCCCCAAATTCAATATACATTTAGCTGCTGTAAAATTGTACAAATTAATACAATATTAAAAACGTATTTTTGGATTACAGTAATGTGCTGTATTTGTTATTACAGTATAAGAACTGTTACAAAAAAATAAATAAAAAAATACTGGTGGAACAGCTGCCAGTAAATTACTATAGATTTACATTTAATTTTTTTACAGTGCATGATTCAAACTGTAACATCTGTAACAACAGCATCTGCCAGAGACTGCAAATTCACATTCATTTTTCCTGCTCTCACACCTACTGAAAACCACCTACACACTTATCCAGATTACTGCTGAAAACTGTACACACACACACACACACACACACACACACACATATATATATATATATAATATATAATATATATATATATATATATATATATATATATATATATATATATATATATATATATATATGTTTAAAATATTCTCATTAATAAAGATTTTATCTATTAGGTTTCCCAGACAAATATTTTGCTGTGATCCTTCTTTAAAAGAGTATCTGTCGGTTTGGTTATTCATAAGCTAATTATTTATTAATATTTGCCTTTGTTGTTTGCTTAGTCATGCATATCAGCTGTATTTTAAATAAAGTTGTATTGAATATTGTTGTAAAACTATTATTTGTTTTGATTCTGACTATCTTTGTTTTGACAATTTTGTATATATTTGTTCCGGCAATGTTTCATATCCTAGAAGTAAACTTCCTCTGCCCAATTGTCTCGCTTCTCTGAAATGAAATATGTCAACCAAACAACACAAGCATTTCTGATGTCACTGATTAAAAAGATGTTTTAAGTTGAGATACAGGCACTAGTTGGATAGAACTTAAAAGTGATATTCACAATTTTAATTAAAACAAAACTCTTTTATAAAATGCGGATGATGATTCCTCACCATGTGCTAGCTCTCCGGGAGAGTGCTTGAGTAACAAACAAGTTTCTGTGGTAATTCAAACAGTGAAAAAACTTACAGACAAGTTCAACAAGACATTTTTCCCTCAAACATACAATTCAAGCTTAAAACACACAGAGCTTCTGACAGAAACTTACGAGAGAACAGAATTCTATTGCAGACATTGCCTTTAATGCTACAGACTGAGATACTGCAGTTGCTCTCACATTATGCTTATAGTGGTGGTATCAGGTGAGACGTAGTTACTGGTTCATTTACTTGTGACTACAGCAAACTAGTGCCAAAATTTGTCCCAAGAACCCTACTTCTCCTACGTTACTGCACAAATATACATCAGCTCCATTTGTAAATCACTAACAAACCAGAACATAATGTACAGCATTTACAGCAAAACTGCAGACAGGATTCCCATGTTCCCACAACTCTGAAATAATATGTGTTGGTTTTCTTAACTGCATACTCTTCCTGAAATGTTTATAGCAGGGTTGCAGCAATATTTCAGCCACTAAACATTTTCTCTCAACATTAATCAAAAATGGTCAAAAATAGTCATACATAACAAAGATTAAATAGGCCTAACTATAAGTTAAAACACTGCTTGACTCCCCATATTCAGTGCCTGTCAGTACACAAGTTTAAAAAGTGTCAGATAACCCTATCTTTAGTGGATTAATATTGGCTTTGTGAAATTATTCCATTATTTAAATTATTTCACCAACGAGCATGATTTATGCCCCCTGTATATGATCAGATACAACCCCCAAGAACTTCTCTATTATAGGTTTGGTACCACAAAAACACAACATCCCTCTTGATAAGCAGAACACAGACAAAAGAAGCAGAAAGGAAAGTACCCTTTAGTAACACCATCTGGAGATTTCGTTTTAATAATGGTTCAAATATTTCTGAAAAACAGACAGACAATGCATGGTGACGTGCAAAGTAGAACCAAGCTGAAGTTGCATTTCTACTGGTCAGTTATTTATTTAAATATTCGCTTCCACCTTAAGGAGTGCTGCAGTTACTGCACAATTTAAGGTGGAACAAACCAAATGAATTTGAAGCTTAAGCCTCAGAATGTGACAGCTTTCTGTGACAAACTTTGAATAAGATGCTTATTAAATCTTTACTAATAGTGGCAATCATTGCCTTGGATAATGTCTTGAATACAATGTATTTTGTGGTATGCACTGTAGCCCATAGAGTACAACAAGCATTTTAATCAAATGCTATTTAATGGCTACAAATGACTTCAATTCCAGTTCCGCTTTTAGCTAAGAATTTTAATTTAGGTGCATTACTTATTTTCTAGTAATGTTGATTGTAAAAATGTGATAATCTCCCGTGTTACAAATCACTAACCACACATCCTTCAAAATTTTGTGTAACATATATTAAGTTAAAAGATTGAAACACATCTTTTCTGTGGATATATTTGACATTCAGTGACATCAAAATGTTCAGGCAGTCACTTTTTTCCACAGTGGGCTTCATTAAAAACTGATAGCCCCCACTGAGGTGTGCTGGCCCCATTACGAGGTTGAGAGCTTACAAAAGTGTTGAGTTGTGTGCTGTGAGGGATGTGTTTCCTGCCCTCTTGCTGCATTCCTGCGTCCCCTACGTCCATTGTCCATCCACACGGCAAAAACAGGATGCACTGAACACACCGCCTCACTGTGCCTGTCAGCTTCAGTTGAGGAGGAAGTTGCAGTGTGGGGCAGAACTCATTGCTCAATGCAAGAAGACTTGGCCCATGCACGCAAATGAATGCACACACACATACACACACTGATACTTTATTCTGTCAAATAATTTGACAGCAGACATGAGTCAGAGGTGAAATCATATTGTATTTTATGTATGGTAACAAATACTATTTCACATTTTATAAGAGAGAGATAAAGAGAGAGAGACAGAGAGAGAGAGAGCGTATGTGTATCTGTTTGTAAGTAAAGCTATTTACCCTACAACTACATAACCATGGTTTAATTTGATAACAAGCCCCACTAAACCTTCCAGATCATGGTTTAGTGATTTCTATGAAAGAAAAAATATAAACAGTTATACAATTTAAATAAGATTAGTTTAATCTTATATCTTATCTTACAAAAAACTTTCCACAGTAAAATTTCTTCATCTTCAGGATATCAATAGTCTGTTACATTGTGTCTTTAGTGAGTCTTTCAGATTTTTGAGACACATTGAAAATAAAGAGATAATATCCGTGGAAGGAAGCTAAACGTGTAGTTTTTCCACGATATGGAAGTTGTGTTCGTATTTCGCCACCTAGCGGCGACTAGTGCAGCATTTAAGGTGAAAGAGAAAATCCAAATGAATCGATTGCTCATCCTTGGTGTCCCAGATGTGTACTCTGAATTTTTTTGTAACTCGTATATTGGTATCTGAATTTCGTCTACAGAATTTGAGCAACTTCGAAATATATTGTTTGAATTTTTTTAAGATTGAATTTTTTTTTATCTGAATTTATTAACCTTGAATAATAACAGTGAAAACGTGTTCTTGAAAATTCACATGTTCTATTCAAGAGCAATTATATTCAGATGAATAATTTCAGTGCAAAAAAAATTCAGTATTCAAAGGTGATAATATTTCAAAGTGCTTCCATACCGAACCCTTCCTCAGCCGCAAAAGACAATCCCATGATTCAACACCAGGACAACTCCCATCTATTTCACTCTTCTCCCAGAGCAAAAGTAATTAAAAACATGATTAAAAACAGGAAGAGTAGAATCCACCGTGCTGAAACGCTGAGGTGACGCTAGCCGCTGAAGTAAAGAAACACTGGTTGTCTGCAGTGGGCGGGAACAAGCGGCAATCGCTTTCTAACTACAGCGTCTCAATAATCTGCTTCAGATGACTGTTAGAAAAACTTAAACAGCTGTCTATGTAGTTAGTGCCTACCTAGGCAGCTCACTAGGTTTTGGGACAGACCTAATGTGTGAGTGTGTGTTGCCCTGCAAGAGACTGTTCCTGGATACAGACAATGAATAAATTAATTAATTAATCACGAACATCAAAATAATACAATAATGCTATTAATCTCATTCATTCATTCATTCATTATCTGTAACCCTTATCCAGTTCAGAGCTGCGGTGGGTCCAGAGCCTACCTGGAATTATTGGGCGCAAGGCATTAATACACTCTGGAGGGGGCGCCAGTCCTTCACAGGGCAACACACACACACACATTCCCACATTCACTCACACACTCCTATGGGTTTTGAGTTGGTAAAACAATACTCACAAATGTAACAGACTTTGTAACTGCGTTTGAGCAACTACATACACGTAAAACTAAAATCCACAAATGTATTTGAATGCACACATTTAAAACAACAATAATAATAACTTAAAATCACAAATATGTAAAAAAAGATTTGCATTTGTAAATCAAATGTCGTGAATGTGTGAATCAGTACCTTCTCAAACGGCTTAAAATGTGCAAGAGTAAACCTTTTTAAAGTTCCAAATATGACAGTGGGAGTTTTTGAATGAGGTGGAAAAAATCCAAACATTCGCCTTCTCTGCTGCGTGTGCGAATCTCTTTTTGCAGTTGCAGATTTAAGACCCTGTTTTGACGGCCAATTGACGGACCAATAGGAAAGCTTTAGCTGGACCAATCAGATCGTGAGGTTTGTTTAACCAATCAGAACACTGATTTGTTGCTGTCAACCATAGCGCTAGATAGTTTTACGTGTATGTAGTAGCTCAAACGCAGTTACAAAGTCTGTTACATTGGTGAGTATTGTTTTACAAACTCAAAATCTTTTTTAACCTATTTTGACCCCATACACTCCCTCCTACAGACACTTTTGAGTCACCAATCTACCAACGTGTGTTTTTGGACTGTGGAAGGAAACTGGAGCAACCGGAGGAAACCCACACTGACACGGGACACACCAAACTCTTCACAGACCGTCACCCTGAGCGGGAACCCACAACTTCCAAGTCCCTGGAGCTGTGTGACTGCGACACTACCTGCTGCACCACCCTGCCACCCTTTATTAATCTCTCATAACATAAATTAACATAACTGTAAAAGTGTTGTTCTCCTTGTTTTCGATATTTATCATTTCAGCTGAAGGCTTCACTCTAACAGTCACTGTTCAGCACTATTCAATAGTTCTCAAAGTTCTTCAGTTCAGAAGTGTGTGCTCAATTTTCAATACCTCATTTGTCTGTGCAAGAGAACATTAATCAACATTTGAATTGAATGATGGTGACAGTCTCAGTACAAGGGTAATGTCAGTCCAGAGTTTAGGTTATAGAGAACTAGTTAAAAATAACACCTTGTAAAATTCTATATTTTTTTATTTTATATTTTGGTAATGCTTTTCTTTTGATGGTTCTGTTTCACAGATCCAGAGGAATTTTAAGTTTAAATTTAAAAAGGAAGTATCCTCACTGAACAATCTGGAGAGGGTCTCTAATCACTGATAAGAAAAACTATCTCTCTCTCCCTCTTTCTCTCTTTCTCTCTCTCTCTCTCTCTCTCTCTCTCTCTCTCTCTCTCTCTTTCTCTTTCTCACTCTGTCTCTCTCTTTTTTGCTATCTCTCTCTCTCTCAACAGCATGTGTCCAGTGTTTCCCCACTCTCTTAGAAATTCTGACCAAAGGAAACAGTCTAGACAAGACACACACACACACACACACACACACAAACCATGCAAAAAGAAACACTGCAGAAAATCAATTATAATCCACTATAATAAAAACATTATAAACATATACCATTATTTTTGCCTGATTTAAGCAGCTTGAGTGTTCTAAATGACCTTGCCCACACTCAGAAAAAAAATATCATAAATAAAGGATTGTGCATATATTTTACAGGGATATAGAACATGGTTGCAGAGGGATATGTGTCAAATTTTAAAACAAATGCAGAATATATTGTCTGCGAGATGTTTAGTTTGTTGAGGGTAAAGGAATTGTATTAAATTTATTTTTTTAATTGCACAGTTATGAAATTAGCAATTTCACCCAACACTCAGTTGCTGATAAAAGGTTATAGTCATATGAAGTTAGCTTGCGTGTGTGTGTGAGAGAGAGAGAGAGAGAGAGAGGGGGGGGGAGAGAGAGAGAGAGACCTGCAGGTACGATGACTCTGCGCTCATTGGTGGTCATGTTGGGTGGGGGCATGTGTTTGTCCTCAATGTAGCTGCTGTAGGTCATTGGAGCCCCATCTCCTCCACCAGCTATCTTCCCTTTACCCACACCGCAGTCATCAGGAGGGCTCCTGCATACACATACAAATCAAAGTATTGTTAATTACAGGTAGGTTCGAGCCCCAACTCGGAGGGACAGTCTGTGTGACATTTGGCGTGCCCTCCTCGTTTCTGCACAGTTTTCCACAGGGTGCCCCAGTTCCTCCCACAGTCCAGAATCACATGCTGGTAGGTGGACTGGCCATGCAAATGTGTCCTTAGGTGTGAATAGGTAACTAAATGTGTTAGTGTGTGGTGCCCGTGATGGACTGGTGCCCTGACCAGGGTGTGTTCCTGCATTGCACCCAGTGATTCCAGGTAGGCTAAGTGATCCTGACCTGGATAAGCGATTACAGCAATGAGGGACACACATAAATCAGAAATAATACAAAGTGCTTTTAAGATTTTGCCCTGAATTGCAAACAGTAGTGAAACCCTCTTCATCACACACTTAATTTTAAACAGCTTAATTTTGTCTCACTCATAGTATGTAAGACTTTGAGCTTATTTTTTATTATTATTATTCAAGTATATATGTATATATCAATCATAATCCTCTTAATATGATATGAATTGTCCCGAATAGCAAACAATCCCTTTGATACATCAAAGAGGACTAGTTTGGCACATTCTTGTATTCATTTGAATTATTTATTTCAATAGTACTTTTCTATTTAATAAATCCATCAAACAAACAAACAAACAAAAAAGAACTCCTGCAGTCTTTCATATACATATATATATTATATTTCATATATTATTTCTAATTGCAAATGTGAAACATATTTAAAAATATTCTAAAAAATACTAATATATACTAATACTATACTATATACTAATATAATAATTTACTATAAAACACATAAAATATTCACAGGGCACATTTTATACTTTTTCTTCAGATATGTTAAACTTCACAATTAAACCTTTTTCATTTCTATAAAAATGTATATATAATATAGCCTTGTACTGTTTTCTATGTAGTTACTGAATGACAAACTTTAACATATTGAACAGAGCAAGTAAATTATATGGCAAATGTGTTAAAATGGGGCTTTGTGAAGAAGAGCAGGGGATTTGTATTCACAGAGCAGTGTGCAGCACTGTGTTCATGCACCAGCTCGGTTGCCACGCGCACATCTGGCCACAGTCTGAGAAACAGATGTGAAGGATCACTACTGGAATGTCCCATCACACTCACATCAACTTGCCAAGGACACACGCTGCCCCAAGCCCTTATCACTGCCCACTCAAGTGTCCATCTACAGAGGTGGGTAGTAACCACATATATTTACTCTGTTACAGTCATGTGCAAAAGTTCGTTCATTTTGTTCAATGTGGGGAATGCGGACTTATTTTCATGTAGAAGACATGCCATTTGAAAAGGGGAGTCCAAACTTTACAATACTTAAGTGTACAATACTTCTTACTATTACTTAAATATATCAATATAAGTAAATATAACAATTATAGTACATTATTCTTTTAGTATTTAATTTTATTCTGATTTGTTGATGTGCTGCTCTGGGATTATTCACACCATTGACTTCAAAATTTTATCCCCAGTATTTTCTTTTTTTTTTTAACGTCTTTTTTTATCGTGTTTTTTTTTATTATCAGGTACGGTTGTAAAATACGTAGAGACATGCTTTCAAAGTTAAAACTGGCAAAAATGTCTCACAATACTCAATGGATTTCAATAACCTGACAATAATTGGAATAAATATTGATATATCCCCAAACTTAAAATAAATAAATAAATAAATAAAATCTATATAGAATTTATAATTCGTTCAAGTAAAATATCACTTAAACTTCATCAATTGTAAAATATGAAATAATTGGGGAGCATTTAATTAAAATCTTTTAATCTTTTAAAAGAGTCTTTTTTAAATTGTAACCTTGTAGTTAGTTGCCCTGTGAAGGACTGGCGTCCCCTCCAGGGTGTATTCCCGCCTTGCGCCCGATGATTCCAGGTAGGCTCTGGACCCCCCGCGACCCTAAATTGGATAAGCGGTTACAGATAATGGATGGATGGATGGAACCTTGTAGTTATATTTTCCATGTAGTAAAATACCCAGTATTTTTTTTTTTTAAAGTGGAGAACGGTAGTTTGATCGATGTTTATCATTTTGAATTTCATCTTGTTTCTGAAATTGAGTTGTAAAACTGCCACTTTGCTGTGTTTAAATTTTTCTATACCAGAGGAAAAACACAAATGAGAATGTGCGTGCTAGAGACAAATTTATATCACTGTATCTGTATCATTATCATGAGGTGTAGCTCTCACAGACCCTAGGCATTTTTTTTTAATATTTTCATCCAAACTCTACAATTCACAATATATAACTTACTAAATGCCAAGTGGATCAGACCACCTTGTCTTCACAGCAAAGAAAGCTAAATCCTCATCACAGATGAACTGACAGCTATGATCACACTCACCTTCATGCCCCATCCAGTAATCATGAAGGTTTCTCAGTGTACTTCAAACAAGCTCTGACATTTAGAGTCTCTACCCTGTCTGTCATACTCCTTTAATCTGTGTTACCAGCTTTTGACCCATATATATATATATATATATATATATGGGTGTATATGACATGTTCTTTGTATTCTGTATCCCATATATTTTAAAATATTAGTACTTGTCTACTTTTTCTTTGATTATAAATAGATTCACACTCGTTTTCTAACTGTTCTTCTATTATTACAGCCTATTTCTATTCTGCTGCCTCATTGCAGAATGCCATGTCATCCAATGATCCGAATGCAATCCAATCCGATCCAATGAGACCGAAGCAACATCTGACTGCTGTTGAAAGCAAACTTTTTATTTTAGCATGGCAGTGTCAGTCACTTCTTGGGAAAGAACCCTTACAGACAAGAATAAGCACTCTACAAAGTTGAACTTGCCATATCTCCTCTGTGGCAAAGGAGCGTGTACAGTGGCTATCTGGCTTCAGGGCAGCTGTGTTCTTGAAGGGAAACACTGTTCTCTCTGTTTTGTTTATGTTCAGAAGCTTCACGTCTTTTATGGTGGAACTGTATGTCTTGAGGAAAAAATCAACTGTTGTTTGTAAGTGGCTGAAGATGAACTTGTCTGTAAGTTTATTCACTGTCTGAATTACAACAGAAATTCATTTGTTACTCGAGTTGTTTAGTTTTTTAGCACTTTCAGTAATGCTTTAATATTAGTAAAGTTTAATTTGGGGACATTTCCACCATAAGTAATCTGAAACAGCACAAATATTACATATTAAGTAAACATTGCGTATTATATAAATATAATGGTGCTAAACGACCAGACAAAGACAAAGTATCTTGGTCCAGTATGCTAGGTTTATTCACTCTGCTTATATCTGGAGGTTTTTAAAGACCTCCAAACATTGAAAAGCATAAACTGAGATGAGGAAATTGCTCTATTCCTGCTCCGCAAGTGGATAATATTATAACTTATTTTTGCTGTAGATGAAACTGACTATAAATTCAGGTTGCTAACAGCATGAATGTAAAAACAGACTTAAAACGCTACAAAGCTAAACACCTTGAGTAAAAAATGCATTTCGGTGGTACTTCAAAAGGTGAATAAAAATTTACAGACAAATAAAACTTCAGCCACATAGAAACAACTGTCGTTTTTTCCTCCAAACATACTGTTCCAGCTTAAAAGAAATAGAGAACTGAACGTAAACAAACCAGAGAGAACAGCATTTCCCCTCAACCGCAGACATTGCCTTTACATCCCTAGGCCTTTTGTCTCACCTGCAAGATCCTCAGTTGGGCGTGATGCCCAAGATTGCAGCCTGCCAGTCTCCAGCAGTCTTGACCTTCTCCTCTTCCTGTGGCTATTCTGAAACCTGTATTGTTTCCATTTATGGTTCTTTATGATGTTCTTCAGCTATGCACTAGTCTACTGTATCTTTCTCTAGCCCTGTTCCTGTCTTTGTCACATCCACTGTCTCCTAGCCCATTTCAACTCCTATCCCTGTTGCTTTTTCGTTCTCATTTTCAGATCCCTCTGGGAATGGATGATTTTTCACTGGATCTTCGGCCTGTCTTCAGCCCTTCCAGTCCTGGACTCATCTCCAAGCATCTCCTGAATGTTGGAGAGACAATGTCCTGTCACCATTTCTCCGACCATACTCCATGTATTCCAGTATGGCTCTCAGTTCCAGGCCCTTCCAGTATGTTAAGGGAGGAGAACTGTCATTGTTTCACTGTCCTAGCTTCCTCCCTTCCAGTCCTGCTCTAAGCTCCAGACCCTTTCAGCGTGTTAGGGGTACAGTTCTGTCACTTCAGTCAGGCTCAGCTCCTGCCAGTCCAGTCTTGTGTTGCAATCATCTAAGCACAGGCTCCCTTTCTCCTCATGTCTCACATTATTTTTTTTTCCAAATATAATGTACTGTATTCTCACTCTGGGCCATATAGGTCAAATAAGTTTAAATTTTAGATTTAACAGTAATCAGCCTTTATTTAAAAAGTGACTTCATGTGCGTAATCCTGTCACGAGTTATTGGAGCGTTGTGGCATTCCTTTGTCAGTTAACTTTGAGTTCTTTTTCTTTATAACATCTGAATGCATTTTATATGTTTTGTTAGTCTAATCATGTTTGTATGTTACATTTCACTTAACTAACCATCACATAATGTTATAATAAGCATTATATTTGTTTTTTGTTCAGGTTGCAGCTGTTATATGTATGTTTTATAGTGTGATTGTTTCTAAATATTGTATTTGTACCGTGTTATTGTTAGGACTATGGTATATGTATGGTTTTTCTAAACCCATTAAAAATGTATGTTGTTATTGTAATAAAAATTGTTAATGCATAGTGCTATTGTACTGTAGCTGTGTAAGGATGAAATACACTTCAGCATTCAAGCACTTAGTAATTTAGAGCTAAAATAGAAAACCGTGGAGATAAAAAGGTTTTAAAAAATGTAAACAAATGTACAGTGTAATAAAAGACTTTAGCAATATTACACAGTAAAAATAATCAATTGCAGGTGTATGTTGTGTTTCATATAATAGAAATAAGATGCTTATAACCCTGTTTACATGCTAATAGGATTCTTTTTTTTTTTACTTTGGGAAATGGGGAAAACATCAGCCCGTGTTTCATGTCCTGTTAATAATTCCCACTTGATAAAGTGCAGGTTGGGCAGAAGATCACAATGTGTCGCCTTTCCAAGAATTAAGGGCTGATGTGCATCTGACGGTGGATAGCAGCCACATCGCCATATGCTGTTTTTCATCTTTTTTTTTTTTTTTGATAAAGAGATAAAAACTCTGGATGTGATCAATTATTGGGAAATGTGAAGATGTATTGCTCTCATCTGTGTATGTCTTTGTGTATGTGCAGTAAGAAAGATTGAAACAATACAGCAGCAGCAACAGCAGCAGCAAAAGCATTGTCGATATCTGTTGATGTGTGATTTTCAATGTGATTTCCTACAATACCTGCAGCCTTCACAGACTAGTGCCTAATGTAGCTAATAAATAATCAAATCTCATTCACCTGTCCCATGTTTTACAAAGTAAAAGCAAAATATTGTTTTTCTTTCTCCTGTAAAATTACTTTATTTGGAGATACTCTAAACCATAAAATATGTCATTTTAATCACTTCTGCACACAGTCATATATAGTCATAAATGTGAAAACCTCTGGTGACATTCCATATATTGCTGATTTTCAAAGTGAAAATAAGTTAACACATTCTACTAAAAAGATATTAAAATGAGATTTTTTTCAGTGATAAATATATCAGATTAATAAAACATAAAACAGTCATTGTGCTGAAACATTTACACAAGCCACAGTTTTTTTCGCACTGTGATTAATTTCAAAGTAATAAAAAAGTAAGTGTGCATTAAAATGTAAAGAATGTGTTCTCTGTAGGTTGTATTTATTTTTAACTTAAAAAATATATGTCCTCTGCATTATGAGTACTTTGTGTGTGCATGTGCTACCTGCAAATTCTAACTGCATGGCTTTGATTAAGTACCATAAAATCTGCAAGAAATCTATCTATTTTAACTGTTTCTCTTGGCTAGTTTCCTAGCTATTTCAAACAGCATCAGCTGTTCATAATTTTAAACATCATAATTGGCTTTGTCTTGTTCAAAGGCTGGGACAGTGACAGAGTTTTTAAATGATATTTACTGTGGTTGGCTAAGTATGAAAGACCCAAAAGTACTTTCCAGTTGGAACAGATGTGAGTTGGTTTCAGAGTCAAACTGAAGAAGTGAGTACAACTGTGATTAGTTTTTCTAAGAAGTAATAATTAAAAATATTTTCATTACTATGCAATAGCAATAATTAGCATTCATTTTTAATAGATCTTATTTTTTAGTACCCAACACTGCGAATAGCTAAAAACAAGACTAACCTCCTTCTTGACACTTAATTTTTGTCAATAATATGTACATTTATATCAAATGTCATAATGTTCCCGTTAAAATAAAAATAATCAAGAGAATGTACCTTTCCTTTTAGCAAAAAAAAATCTTGCTTAGCAAAAATACAAAAAAGCTTAGAAAACAGCAAGAAACATAGCAGATAATAACATTAATAGGTTAATAGTTTTTAGTTTTCAACAGCTCCGATGCAGAGGTTTCAAGTTTAGCCGACCACAGGCCTTCACACTCATAACAAATACATGCTATTCTATGATATTGCCTAGCAGCAGAAGCTGTGTGTGTTTGTGTGTGTATGGTGTGTGTGTGTGTGTGTGTGTGAGAGAGAGAGAGAGAGAGAGAGAGAGAGAGAGTTTTAATCTGTACAGTAAATCTTTTCCTACTCTCTGACTCAGTTCCAATTGGAACAATCTTTCCAACATCGCACCACTAGATAAATTAAGCCTACTCTGTTCTGAGGTGTCTGTGGTATGTATGTGGGTGCATGTGTGTGTGCGGTGTGTGAGCCTGTGACGTGTTACAAATATTTCGACTGTGGCAATCCATAAAATGGAGAGGGGATTTAGTACAGCTGTTTTAAGTTTGGGATTCGGCTGCGGTTTGACGTGTCACGGCTCGCATATGTGTGTTTGTCGCAGGTTTGTGATGGCTCCTGTGCAGCCGCTGGCTGATGGATTAATTGGTGGCCTCTAAAACCCAAACAACCTTTTCACGACCACATGCACAACCTTTCATTTCAACACCACTGGTAAAAACCAATCTCGAGTGTTGATTTCAAGCAAGACTGCCAGTCTTATTCCACACTGTGGATATATCTCTCATTAACAGAGCAAACACTCACACATAAATATACTAACAGAAGCCTAGATATTTTGTGCCTGGATTGCAGAAATGTAATCTGAATAGCCGTAGGCCACCAAGCACTGGAAAATTTTTTCATATGTTTATTATGGTTAGCAAGTATCTCAAACCCACAGACACTGTCAGAGCAGCTGTCATGTGGACCAACCAAAAGAGCATATTTGATCGAACCTGCCCACAGTTTGAGCAACTTCATTTTAATGTGAAATTTTAAAGAAAATGGGGGGAAACCTTTTTTTTATATTGCAGATATCTAGATAATTGCCTTGCTTTTTTTCATGATTTATGATATTGGCACATTGTTAAACACATAATTAGAGGTAATATAAAAAGTATTAAAAGGTGTTAAAAAGTATTAAAATGTGTGAAAATGTTTTTCACGCTATTTTGATAGACATTTAAATTTTTATTAGCATAACTTTGATTATGTATTAACCACACAATGTAACATTTGTTCAGTGTGCAAACCTGTAGTATATAAGTAGCATTTATATGTTTATTCAAGCTATAATCATACAATAATTAATAAAATAATTAAAGCAACACGAGACAAGACTTGGAAATTATGCTCCTGACCCCCAACACAGTTCACTTTTGCAGCACTGTCCTGAAAACAGGGTAAACTCTTAGCCTCACCCAAAATATACATGGTATAGTAGCTACAGTGCTGAGGCCAGAGGAGAAATGACATTCACATTCATTTTGAAGCTGTAATGTTGTGTTCCTTTAAAGTAATAATATATCTTAGCTCTCTAAAAAAAATTTTGTTTTAAACAGCTTGCAAATGACATTCAACTAATGTATTTTTACTGTGTAAGTATTTGTTTTCCAGCTGAATGTTCAGCAAACATGTCCATTTAATGCCTAACCCTGATTGGCTTGTTAGCCTTGTTTAAACCTAGCTGTTTTCATACATTTGGTAAGTATACTATGCCTTCCACTTCATATATACCACAAATATTATAAAGAAGGAGAAGACTATTGAAAAATACAAAGTAAATCTTGCAGCACTCAAAATGGCATAAGTTTTCAGGCCAGATGGACTTGTTTTTGTGCCTTCTCTAGGTATATGCGCAGTAGCCAAACATGTGTTTTAAGCATTATTGCAGCTATTGCATTTTGTGCAACTGTAATCAACTGTATACATTTTTCTAATATGGCCAGAAACTGTTTTTGCTATATAAGGACTTATGCTGTAGATGTATGTTTTCTCCCACAAATTCATTATTTTCTCCTGTAAGCAATTTGGGACATGAGCTTTTACTGTTATGATTCAGGATAAAGGGGAAATGGACTACAACTTTTTGTATCCTGCTGAAGAAATGCCTCCAAGCAATTGGAGGGTTGATTGTTCAAATCTCCAGACTAGTCAAGCACACTCGGTTGTGCCCTTGGGCAAGGCACTTAACCCCATGTCTCCAGGTAGAATAGCTGTGACAATGTACTGACCTCAGGTTGGACAGAGTAATTGAGAAACATGACCAAATTTTCAATAAAATCTTAAAGAAATAACACTCTTATAATTCAGTAATGATTCTCACCTGGAGCCATTAACCTGCCCTCCTCCTCCTCCTCCTCCTCCAGCCCCTGTGGCTCCTCCTCCGCTGTTGCACTCCATCTTGATGGTGACTCGGCCTGGGGGAGCGGCCAGCCAGTCCTGAGGGGCTCTGGGGCTCAGTTTACTCTGACTGTACTCGCTGGCCGCTGACGCCGTCATCTCTGCCTTACTCTGCTGGGCCACGCTGTAGGCGCACTCAAACAGAGACTGATCCTCACTCACCACAGAGAGAGCCTCCTACAGGAGAGAGAGAGAGAGAGAGAGAGAGAGAGAGAGAGAGAGAGAGAGAGAGAGAGAAAGAGAGAGAGAGAGAGAGACAGAGAGATAGAGAGAGAGAGAGAGAGAGAGAGAGAGAGAGAGAGAGAGAGAGGGAGAGTATAATAAAGAGACAGAAAGTGAGAAGAAAAAAATAAAACAAAGTGAGGTCACGCATTACTGCGATATGAATAGTATAAAGTGAACTGTGCTTCAAACACTGATCAGGTTTGGAAAGCAGCAGCAGGAGAAGGAGGAAAGGGAAGTTGTGTCGGAAGCAGATTAAACACTCTCTCACTGCTGCTCAGCTGTAAAAGCCATTACTGCAGCGCTGGGCCACATGAACCTTCACCTGCCAGAGGGGCAGCAATCCGCACTCTCAAACCATTACCCACCCATCTCCCAGCAGCTTAGACCCCCACACCCCAGCTTCTAGACACTTAACCAAAACAAAAGGCACACACTCTCACTCACTCAGGGCCCTACACCCAGCAACACACTTCCTCTGTTTTTATCTTATGGAACAACCCATCAGAACAGGCTGATGAAAACAACCACAATGCACATAGAATATAAAAACACAACAGCCCTAGTACAACACTTAATCCAGTTTACACAACATATCCCCTTTTTCCGAATGTCTTAAATTTGACTTTAAAAAAAAAAAAACAACAACAATAAGTTATTTCACAAATTAACAAACAGCAATGTTTAATGTTTAAAGGCTAACTGCAGACACGCACTAAGCAAACTAATCATACACGTACTTCCAATGAACACACGGTGTCATATCTGAGAAGCACTGTAAGAGAACAGCATTTACTGTTAAATGTTATAATGTGAACAAAAAGCCGGTTTCATGAGTTGGTCTTAATCTAAAAATGCAGTTCTAATCTGACAAATTACATTTTGAGTCACCCAAACTCACGTCTGGCTAGTGCTGGACGATATGAGCGCAAATCAATATCACGATTAAGTGTACATTTTACCATGATTACGGTTAATGAACACTCATAGTTCAGTGACGAGGCTTGTACTGTAAATATGCTCCAGTATTAAATATGGGATATTTTTTTATGTTGCTGGGAGCTTGTTCCTCTCATATTTTGAGCACTATTTATATTTGGTGTGTGATTGTGCTTTGGTCACTGTTTTTTCTCAGTGTTTACATTTGTCGTCTTAATTATAGTAAAAACACAGGACGCCCAAACCACAGATGCTATGTTTTTCTTTGGTACGAGCTTGGTTTGGTTGTATCCATGTGGCAGATAAGAGCAGAATCACATGACTACAACTTGGTAGCGTGGTTTTAAAGGGGCAGTACATGACATAACAGAATAATAAAAAAAAGGTTTAAAAAAAATCTATATAATCTACATAAACAAGATTATGTTAATTAGAAGTTCTGAATGTCGATTTCGATAAATTTTCAATTAATTGCCCAGCCCTACGTCTGACCATTTTTTTAAAGCTGTATGTAGTATGTTTTTAATGTTACCAATATTCGACACTAAGCTGAATAGATCACACTCTCTTAATTGATCCAATGTGCAAAAGTACAATTACACACACTTCCACAGGTAAACAGTAGTCATTGTATTTTAAAAACATTCCAAATTACTTTAAGAGATATTATTTGATTATTTTGTTTCAAAATCTGAATACAAGAGCTAGAAAAAATAGTCATTTTTCAAAGTGTGTACTAAGAAATACAGAAACAGAAAACAAAAGCTAAAGAAAAAAGAAATACAAAAAAGATCCATATTTAGCAAAACATTTCCTAACACTGCTTGAGGAAAACCATTTTATCATGCACCATATATGCAGATATTGCTGACTAAAGTTATTTCAGAGTATGGTTCCAAAGCCATTCTGCCAACCAAAAGCTCAAAATACAGAGAGCTGAATTTCAAAAAATGTGGAGATGGATTGATGTAAAAGTTACATGAATTCTGGTCTAACTCACACTGTTGCATTGCTACATGTTGGGTACATATCAGATTCCAGTACCACAAATGAAAGTATCCCAAGTTAGGACTGAAAAAGGTCATATACAGTGTTTGGTGCTGTTCATACAGCCATACAGACTGTCACATATGAAGAAAATATTGGATTTGGGCTACTTTCACGTGCTGTTTGAACACAGCAAAACTTCTCTGTGACTCAATATTAAATTCTGTTTTCCTGATTATTCACTGAGCTATTCCGTTAAACATTGGTGAGTTGGAACTACGTGGAGACTGTGTAGAAACAAGAGAATCACTGCTGCCAGATTTAAAATGTGTGAAAACAAAGTGATGTTCTCTTTGGCAAATTGAGGGCCCTGATCATCCAGCTCCAATGTTCCATATACTACAACTACCAAAAATACTGGAAAAGCAGATTCCCTTTCTACTGACCATTTTTAAAATGGACTGGGCCATGGCCTGGGCATGCACAGAAATGGTCAGAATGGACATGCCTTCAGCCTGAACCCCTAGAGAATTTAAAGGCCTCCGTTCTCTAGCCAATTAAAATTAGCACAAGACAATATGCGTAGCCTGATTTACCTCTGTGTCCACGCCACCACATCTATAGAGGATGAAAGGTTTCATGGATTCTGCTTTCATGGAAATGGCATTCATCACTGTTTGCTGTTTTAACATGGCCATGTGACTTGGTTGAACAAAGCTTCTGCTGTAATTGAGTGAAACTAAGCAGATGTGCTGTTTTTTTCACTGGAAGGAACACCTTAGCTTTAGCATTGTACACTGTTTATTTAACCTATAATATGTATTGAGCATAACAACTGCTATATTTAAGGTGGAAAGGAAACCTCAGATAAGAATCCAAGGTAATTTAATGTGGAATTGTGTCATGAAATTTAGTTTCTGTTAGATTCTTCAATGTGGTTCATCATTGCAAATTAGGGGGTCGGGGGTTCCTGAATTTTAAACAGTGTTCATTAAAACAGTCAAAATGTAGTTCAGCAGTGTCTGTGTGTCCTGTTCACATTCAGTGTGAATGGAACTGGAAGCTCATTCATGCAGCAGAAGCTTGGTGGCAGACAGGAAGCTCTGTGCTGGCCCTTTCCTGCTTTACAAGCCCCAGATAGCAAAGGATAATGGAGGAGGGGAGTGGAAAAGAGGAAAAGCCCATCTATCGACATTCTGATTGCAATCTGGGCCAGTGAGGCCTTCAGTGAAGAGAGAGAGAGAGAGAGAGAGAGAGAGAGAGAGAGAGAGAGAGAGAGAGAGGGAGAGAGAGAGAGGATGGATGACGCCCTGTCATTTACACCTCTGGCATGGGTGGCCATTAACCCTGGCAAAGGTCAGCACAGCAACTGTACCCTTGCGTTTCCCCCATCAGCAACCCATACAGCTCTCTGTTTATACTGCCTCTCCCTCACTAACCTCACATCTCTCGCCCACACTAATCACTCTCTAACTCCTGTCTCATCATTTCTTAATCACTCTTTTCTCCCCCTCACCTTCATTTCTTGCTATTTTACTAATTATTCACTCTTTTCTATATCCTCCATTTATCACTGCTTCCTAAACATCTCCCATTTGCTATTCATTTCTTCACTTTTCTGTCTCTTAATTATCATTCCTTGCTTTCCCTGACATCAGCTCTCACTCTGCCACATTAACCCTGCTCACTCTTTTCTCTCCATCATTAATCACTCTCTCCGTCCACCATTAATCATTGCATTGCTTCTTTTTTCCCTCTCTTACAGAATCACTCTCACTCCTTTATATATATATATATCACACTTACAGCTCCCTCATTCGCTTCTTCCCAATAATCACCCATCTCTCTTCCTCATTACCACTCACTCCCTTACACCATCCTCTTTTACAAAGCCCTCTTTCCCCTAACTCTCCCTTACAAATCACTCCAATCCAATCCCTCTCCAATGAAATCGCACCTTTCACCCACGTCACACTCACAAATCTCACCCACCCTCTCGCTCAAAAAACAATCGCTCCTTCCATCCACCTTACACGCAGTCTTTTCTCTTTCTCTTCTTTATACAAATCATATATTTTCCCTCTATCATTTCTCTCCCTTTCCCTCACCAATACTTTAGGAGCACATCACAACATATAGGTCACAACAAACCTAAATATTGGGATGGTATGCTATACCCTTGTGTGACCCTTAACACTCTATAAATGTTGTCCCACTGAACACACCAGTGAAAAATAATCAAATCAAATCAAATCAAATCAAATCAAATGTATTTATATAGCGCCTTTTACAACTGACATTGTCACAAAGCAGCTTCACATATTTAACATCAGAACAGAACATTTCAATAAAAGCCCAACGCGAGCAAGCCGAAGGCTTAACATAATAAAATATTATCCCAATGTAAACACGAGTCAGAAATGTTACCCCCCTATGTACATGATTCTGAAATATTCTCCCACTCTATGCTCTGTTTCAGAATGTTCTTCCTTTATAAGCATGGTTCTAGAATGTTTTTCCACTGTATGCACTGCTCTAGAATGTTCTTCTACTGTACATGCCATTCAAAAATATTGTCCCACTGTACACACTAGTGAAAAATGTTCTCCCAATGTAAACAGGAGTCAAAAATGTTGTACAATGTACACAATCATAAAATATTCTCCCACTCTGTGCACTGTTTTAGAATATTCCACTGTGCACACTGTTCTAGAATGTTCTTCCTATATAAACTCTGTTTATTATAAAAAATGGTTCTAGAATACTGCCCCAGTGGACACATTGTTTTAGAAAGTTTCCTAACTTTGTGTTCTAAAATGTTCTCCTTCTATACACTGTTAAAGAATGTTCTCCCTCTGTGCACAATGTTCTAGAATATCTTTCCCATTCACCAGGATCTATAATGTTCCAGACAAAAATAAAATAAAACAACAGTTCTAAACAGTTCATTGTACTCCAGGAGGATGACAAATGCTGTATCTAATCCACTCCTTCTGCACAATCACTGCTGATGAGACATCCCTCACATGATCTTGAGCAGCATGGTTGTCATCACCACCAGCTCGTACAGAATGCCACCACACCTGCCACACCACGTGCCACACCCACTGCCTCATATGCCTCAACTGCTCATTGGAACCTTTAATAGAGTGGTGGTTTTAAATAATTAGCAGCTAAGCTCATGCTTTGAAGTCTTCAGTTCCAGGGCTCCATAGCCCATTGCTGGGTGGTTAGATACTTGGTCGACACTGAATACTGGGAGTCTTTATACCCCTCTAGCAGAAACTTGGCATTGGTCATGGTGACCTATCCTTTATATTGGCAGTGTATTCAATGGAAACTGTACAAACATAGTGCCTCTGTTGGCACTGGTTGCACCTTAATGTAGGAGAAATCACTAGTTAGGAGAAGTGTAACATGTTTGGATGTGCAGTGTAAGTTCTAGGATAATAATGATAATATTAATGATAACAAATACATAACCTTAGCAGTAAACACTCATTACCCTTAACACATACCACTCTGTCTAGAACAGAATGTAGAGGTTGAACACAAAGAGCCAAAAACGATGGTAAGTAAAGCCTTCTGATGAGTTTAGCAGAAAAGTGTTTGCGCAAGGGAGAGAGCACAGACAGAGCTGCACCTACTCATGTCTGCCCAAACAATCAGACAAACTCGCTCGCCCCAAGCACAAAGAACACACTGCACTGTCCTAACATTTCTGCCCCATACATTATTTAAAGCACGGAGGTCTACACAGTCTTCAGCCCACTACACTATTACTGTGCTTAAATCTGCCACAGTACAGTTTAACTACACAGCCCTTATTTACAACACATTTCCAGCATGTGTTCGCATATCATTAGGCTACTGTTGGAACAAAATATCAAATATGTTAGCTTTATAGGAGAAGGGAAAATATTCTTAACTTGTACTGTAAGTCAGTGTTGTTTTTCCAAGTCATTGCGAATCATTTCTATTGGTCTATTCATCATACGTTACATGACCTCAGTTTAAATAAACAAACAAATAATAAATAAGAAAGATAGAAAACTGCCAGTTGGTTTGATAATAAATTGATGTTGAAAAACATGCGTACTGTAAAAACTGAGTATGTAGTAATGTAAACTGAAATTCTGTATGACTAACTTTTATAGTGTGAATGGAATACATGAAATTCTTCAGATAAGGCAATAATGAACCTGTAATACTAATGTCTGTATATCTCTGTACATTAAGAATGAACCTCACAGCAAACACACATACTGTACATATTCATAAAATCTAATTCATATTGTGTTATTGTTTGGTTTTATCCAAAACAACATAACTAGCTGCCACAGTTAATATAAGTGGTTATGGGTTCATTTGAAGCACTGTATAAAAAATATATAGAAAAAAGTATAAAAGCACTGGAAAACATGTTTTACTAAAGTGGACAAAGACAGTTTCTGTAAATCAGATGAGTACAACATTCAGTTGTTTACAGGTCCATTCTTTAAACCAACGAGATGGGTAGAAACTTGTAAGGCTCTTAAATGTCGAGAAATCCCTTCAGGAGCAAAACTGTTATTACTCACTTATAATAACACCTCAGACAGTTATCAGTGTAGTTACTAAAAAATACTTGGGATGTTAAACTGTAAAGTGATTTGAAGGGGCTTTAAGGTTAAATAATTAAATAATATATTTATATTGAATACATTGTATGGTTTTACATCCCTTAATATAAGGGACATCTCTAGGTTGGGTGTTGTAGTTAATCAGACCACAGTGATATAGTGATTGGAACAAAACAGAAGTTTTTTTTGTGTCTGGCCTTTCCTTCTATCACCACATGTAGTAATTTTTTTTAAATATTCAAGTAATTTCAGTGCTGTCAGTAGCAAATATGAATAGCAATTGTAATTTAAAATCTGTTTCAGAAAAAAATGGAGCAAAATATTAAATATCCAATTATCAATATTGTATTGTAAAAAAATTACTTTAATTATGTACTAGGTTTTCTAAAATTTCGAATGAATATTTAAGCATAAGTTGACCTAGCAAAAACCACAGATTCCTTTTGTGTCAAAATAATAGAAATTTAACGAAGCAAGTAATCCAACCTTTTAAATAAGAACAGTCCTTTCTGTACATGACGCTATGTTTTGTCAAATACAACCAAAATAAAAATAAGAAGAATGATCTTCTGTTTGAGAAGATCATGAATGATCTAATTTGGTTTAGACTGACATTAAATCTAAGTTACAAAAAAAAAGTTAAATCAATAACTTGAATTACTACGAACAGGAACATATTCCTAATGACGAGTTCTATAGTGTTGATTCTTCGGTGTGAGCCTTGGTGATTATCAATGCTTGCAAGATTTTGCTAAACCGTGCAGACGGTGAGAATAGGAAAAAGGAAATTTACAAAGCAGCGAAAAGGAAATCTTGTCGTAGTGCTATGGCAAAAGGGTGTTACCCGCTCCCGCTCAAATCTGTTCGCTGGGTATTGAAAGATTTTTTAAAAAGTGTTTAAAAACGGTTCAACTTTTTTAAAAACAAAAACATAATTTTTAAACTTACCTTGATGGTGCTGGCCATCGTAGCCCAGGACTATTCAGTCCTGTTCAAGGAAACCAATTGTAATTACAGTGTATGTGTGTGTTTGTGTGTGTGTATGTGTATGTGTGTGTGCGTGGTGGTGAATTTTTTTCGGGTGATGTTGGAGAGTTTGAGTTGAGGTTCCACTGAGCGCTGTTTGGAGCGGATGAGATTGTGCTAACGCTGGAAGTGAAGTCAGCCAATAGCAGGAAGAGCTTTCTATTGGTTCTGGCCGACATAGCTCGAAGAAACAGGATATTTGGGAGTGAGGAGATAAGAAAGACTGAAACAATGTTGTTATTCTGTAAGATACACTCATGGGTCCTTTAAGAGATACAAGGGAACCCCTATTATATTTCAGCAGTTTAGTTTCCTCAAGGCAGGTGCCCTATGTACTGTACATAGAGCTGAAAGATTAATCTGTTTTATATCACAATTGGAGTTTGAGTGCTATTTTCAAATTCTAATACTTACTCAAAACACATTGTCAACAAAGCGTTCTTAACAATTTGTAAGTTGGGAAATTTTACCTAACTTAAACCATAGCTTGTGAACTGCTTGTAGATAAATTAGACCAATCGAACACAGACGTCCACCCATATAATAACCACAAAAATATATAATATTAAATAATAATAGTAATAAAACTATATATTCTTATATAGAATTCATTCTGCCCTAAACATGCATATGTCTATGTGTCTATGGGGGACAGCCACAGAGATGGAGAATGAAACAGAGAGACGGACAGATGATAAGAAAGACAGAGAAGGCCGGTTATAGGACAGGATGCAGATGTGTGATCATATACACTGTATTTGCCACAATTGCAAGCAGCAAGGGTGCCCCAAGAGAGTTACACGCAGTGAAAGAGTAATGGGGAGAGCGAGAGGCAGAGAGAGAGAGAGAGAGAGAGAGAGAGAGAGAGAAAAGAAAGAATGAAATACATGCCACAAAGCAATCCATGGCTGATTATTCAACTCCTTTGAAGATATCCTCATACAAATAACTTTGCCAAAAGTTAATTAACACCTGCTTATGCAAATATCCTAATTAATCTACTGCTATAAAGAAGTAGCCTGTGTCTATTTGCTGCAGCAACAGCTTCTGTTGTCCTGCAAAGTCACTGCACAACATGTTGATTCATTTCTGGGCATTTGATTGCATTCAGCCACAAGAACATCAGTGAGGTCAGGCTGTTGTGACAGAAGATTAATTGTGAACCACATAAGATAAGTGCTTAATCGCTCCAGAGAATGCAGTTCCACTGCTCCACAACCCGTAAAATGATAGTTGGCATGGAGCATGATGATGAACTTAAACTAATATGCAGCTGCTACAGAACATCCCATTTGATTTCATACTTTGTATGGTCACAGTAGAACTCCTGCGTCAGTGGATGCACATTAAAGTAGCCGAATTAGCTAATTTAAAAAACGTTAAACATTGGGTGTTAATTCATATATAATCAAAATGGCAGTAAAATGCAAACAACATAAATCACCATTATTTGTAAGTGATCAAAAAAAGATCACATATTAAGAAATGAAAATACAGTATCATGTTCATCATTAAATAACTTCACATATTCCCAAAAACATAAAAAATTCCACCCTTCTTAACTGTAGTGTATGATGGAACATTATTAACATTGACTTTGATACTATTCATGTTGCATTTGTGTGCTCAGTGATGTGTTGACACGTGCGTGTGTGTGTGTGTATGTGTGTGTGTGTGTGCATTCGTGCGTTTCATGCTGCAGATGGTATTGTGTAATGGCAGTTGCTTTGAGGAAGTTGTGACAAGAGGAGTTTAAAACGTTTTGAAATCAGTTAATGGCGAAAACACACCATGCCCAGACCATGTGTTTTAAAAGGACAGATATCAAAGTAATTGATAAGGAACTGAGACTGTTGAACAGCAAACATTATGAATCATGCTTCATGCCTAAAATGCTCAGTCACAATAATTACGAACTTTATAAAGCTTAGATCATTTTCTAATATTCTAATCAGATTATGACAAAGGTTTCAACATGTTTGCTAGTTGGGAGCAAGGCAATAAATATTGCAAGAGCATGCATTCTGCAACAACCTAAGTGTGACTTGAAGCAGAACCGGGAACAATGGTTACAATCATGACCTTAACAAATACATTTATTTAAAACACATGGATGACTGATATGTTGTGTTCCAAATATTATTTTTCAGATATGAAAAATGTGGTGACTTTATTTATATAACATCTCACTGATGTTTTATTGTAGCAACAACTAAAAAAGATGGACCAAATGCTCTCCACTGTAAGCTGCAAATCTCCAAAAATTTCCAAAAGCAACTGGGAGAAAAAGCTACATGCAAAAACACTTATTTCAGCTCCTGAATGAAATGGGTGCTGTGCTATATATTGAATCCTAAGAAATATCAGTTCAGGGCAAGGTCAAAAACCACCGTTGAATTTGTCTGACCTTCAAGCCCACAGATGGCATTGCATGAGAAACCACCATGGTACTGTGATTAATATAGATGCATGGGCTCAGGAGTACTTGAATTTTAATGAACATAGTACACCCATGCAGCAAGAAATGCAACTTGATCCTCTATTACTCAAGGAGATTGTCATAAATCAATTCTATGCAAAGACACCCATCATTTCTGAAATATGAGGCCAAGTTTCAGCTTGTGTTTCGGGAAAAAATGGATGTTGAAGATATGATGGACCATCCGGACAGTTATCAGTGAAAGTCAACATTTGTCATGGTATAAGGGGGCATAAGGGCCCATGACAACCTTGATATTGTGACCTTGATATTGATGAAGGTACTATTGATGTGGTGATATATACAGGAATTCTAGAGAGACGTGAATCACAGCAACTTCTTTAATTGTAATTAAAATGCAAGCTGATGTTACACAGTAGCAAATGTTCCTTTGTCCACACAATGAACTTGATTAAAAACAATGGAAATATTTACTTTGTATTTTGTCAGTTAAACAGATTCTTGTTTTTATTGCTTTGTACAAAAATACCAACAAGTCAGGCTTAAAAAAAAATACATATATATGAATTCTACATGACTTAATATTAGTTAAATATGAAACTGCTGTGAAAATCGCTGTGGGTTTTATAGAATTAAATATTAGCAATATTAATATTGGATGGTTTTAGGATCGCAGTAGTATTAGCACCTCTTAATTTCAAAAACATCAGCTTCTGGCATGATATCATATATTCACAGCAATATTGCAACATGTGTTGTTAAGACTTTCCATACAGAAGAGATTATTATTGAACTGGGAAAAAACATTAATAATCTTAATTTCTGAACAAATGTTTAATGAGCAGGCTTCAAAAGACTTTTGGCCAAATAATGTGCACTGATCAGCCATAACATTATGACTACCTCCTGCTTCTACACTCAGTGTTTATTGTCTCAGCTCCACTGACCATACAGGAGAACTTTGTAGTTCTCCAACTACTGACTATAGTCCATCTGTAGCTATGCATACATTTGTTTGCCTCCTCTCCCTGCTCTTCAATGGCCAGGTCTCCCACAGGACCACCACAGAACGCTTAGAATGATCCACCACCCAAATCATACCTGCTCTGTGGTGGTCCTGTGGGAGTCCTGACCATCAAAGAACAGGGTGAAAGTGGGCAAACAAAATATGCAGAGAAACTGATGGACTTCCTGCTGTAAGTGTAGAACTACAAAGAACCGGTTAGTGGAGCTGAGAGAATGGACAGTTAGCGTAGAAACAAATAATGTTATTTATGGCTGACTGGTGTATGTTAGATATCAGCATCTGTGCACAATTCCAATTTCAGTACATTCCTATTTTATTCAGTCAAGACTGAGTCTAATCATACACGTGCTGCTGTTATATAGTATTTGATATGATTCAGTCTAATCATACACATGGTGCTGTTATACAATAAGCTGCGGCTGTCTCTCTGTGGTTATGAAGAATGTAACCTCAATATGACTTTCACTGTCTTGTTCTGTTTTTGCAACAGTATGTGGGAGTCATGACCATTTTTATGACTTCATAGCAGTCACTTAGAAACAGGAGATCAATGTTGTAATCTGAAAACAATTTTTGTGAATGAAGATGTGAGAAGAGACCTCCAAGGAAAGACCTCCAAGGGTTCTCCTACTCCTTATCTGAACTCTTAGATGTAGGAGCTAGTTTAAGGTTAGGTCAGGGTTACAGCAAGGTTCAGAAACAAGTTTAGTTCAGTTTAATGTATACTAATCATTCATCCTTTCATTCATTCATTATCTGTAACCGCTTGTCCAATTCAGGGTCGCGGTGGGTCCAGAGCCTACCTGGAATCATTGGGCGCAAGGCAGGAATACACCCTGGAGGGTGCGCCAGTCCTTCACAGGGCAACACAGACACACACACACACACACATTCACTCACACCTACGGACACTTTTGAGTCGCTAATCCACCTACCAACGTATGTTTTTGGACTGTGGGAGGTAACCAGAGCACCCGGAGGAAACCCACGCGGACACGGGGAGAACACACCAACTCCTCACAGACAGTCACTCAGAGCGGGAATGGAACCCAGCTGTGTGACTGCAACACTACCTGCTGCGCCACCGTGCCACCCTGTATACTAATCATGTGCAGTTATATATATATATATGTGTGTGTGTGTGTGTGTGTGTGTGTGTGTATATGAATAAAACAAAATGCAGTAGTAATATTTTAGTTTGCCTTGTAGGGAATTTCTTTTAAAACCTGCTGAGCATTCTGTTCCTTTAAAAGAGAAGCTCTGTTACAATATTGTTTTACAACATCAAGGCAATTTGGACAGTATGAAAGATGTCAGGAGTGTAAGGGCACTTTGTTGCATAATGTTAAAGAGAAATAACTCTCTTCTACTGTGTGCAAAAGTTTTGATGGTCTGAGTCCAGAGCCATGTATTGTCGAAAAGTGAAAAGTATACACATTTACTACTACTTGCATATTTTAATAGAAAAAAATAAGGTACATTTAATATGTTATGTTTTATTATTTCCAAAATGAACAACTATTCATTTCCAATTCAGACAACATCAAGCTGAAATTTGCTCTCTTTAGAGGTTGTGTTTGTTTATTTGAATTTTGAAAATCAGCAAAAACATATAATTTGACCAGAGGTGTCCAAATTTTGCATGTGATTGTATCTCACTTTTTCTTTTGGCCTTGTTTCTCTCTCTTTCTCTCAAGTCAGGTTTGATTTTTATGGCGTCCTGCAGGATGTCTGTAGGAAGTGACCTGTGGTCTCACATTCAGTGAGCTGGGTGGTTTTGTGTGTGTGTGTGATGGAAATGCTCCTCAGTAGGGGGCTGGGAAACAGGGCAGGGCCCTTCCACAAGAATGTCCTGTACAACACACACGCACACCTTTACCTCTGCTATAAATACACATTCCAATAGATCTCCCAAACTCTACTCCAAACACATTTCCTTAACCACATGTACCACAGAGAACTGACAGAACTAGTGCGTAAATGCACTGATTTACACATGCTTACAGACACACACACACACACCCACACCCACACACACACACACACACTGGCTATTGTTGTGCTGCTGTGGTAGACATAAATGCATTAACATCCCTGATGACAATCACAAACTATATGCTCACAGCACTCTCTATTGGCAGTCATGGGACCTGCAAGTGAGCTTGAAAATTACAAAAGAAAAAAAGGCTTGCCATTTTCAGTCAGAATCAATAAATAGATGGTAATGTACGTCATAGGGATGAGGACAGGCCTGGGTGTAGAAATCCAGAACTATTTTGGTACAGCCTGAACAGGACAGAGTTTCAACAGCAACTTTCAATAATGTATCATCAGTGCACCTGTTTCAAATTGACGCTGTTGATTGGCTGAGAAACATAAAAGAATACAGCTGCTATCTGTTTTCAGCTGCTATCTACTGAATCAATACAAGTACAAACAGAAAAAGAGCGACAGCGTCTCTGAACAACCCACTAAAAATACATAAATAAAAAAATCAATAAAATTGAAGAACAAATCAATATATTTTTTTCATTTAATAAACACAATAAAATGTTCAACTTTATATAGCATTTATAGTTTTTAACACAATGTATTAAAAAGTATAATTCTACAATCAGTCCTGAAGTCAAAGCATGTTTATTGGTGCTGGTATCTCAGAGCCCAATACGAAGCACACTGTTAACACAAGCACACTGTTTTCTGAGGTTGATTGCTTTTGAATTCCACACTACTAGCCCAGCCCTTCCATCTACACCATGGACCAAACTAAAACCTTACTTGAGCATACTAATTAAAAGCAAGCAAAAAGGTAAATAAAGACAGCCCTGAAGTTAAAAGTAAAATTTAATTAAACTCAGAACCAGTTCCATAAAGGGAACAGGCTACTCGCTGGTAGTATATTCATCTATGTCATTCAGGTGTATAAGATTTCAGTTGGCTTTATGCATTACATGTTGGAGCCACACAAACACTGAACTTATTTGTCAATTTTTGTTTTGAGATATTTCCATTATTAGTTATACGATGTTTCAATTTCACCTAAAGAGAGATGCAATATCAGCAGCCTTCATGGTCTCTGAGGTTCCAGCTAACATTTTCAGTCAGACATTTTAAAGAAATATAAAAAAACCAAAACAATAATTCAGGATTTGAGTTGTTGAAACGACACAGGCCTTATCCAAATGATGGATTAAGTAAACAAATGCATACATACATTTACTTATGTCTATAAGAAGAACTGTAGCAGTTCCTAGTATGTGGGGTGGGAACTGATGGTGGTCTGTAAAGCCCTGGGGTGAATCAAACTCTCATTATCATCTCTCTATCTGAATTGTTTTATAGGCAACTTACTGAAGTAATCGGGCCTGCAGCAGACTTTAAGAGTACGTTTATACCCACTCACTCACATTAGGCTTTATACAGGCACATTCATACTGGATGACACTATTCAGCCAGGTCTGAGCCAACACTGCAGACTGCACACTTCACTTACTACTCAGAGCACAAGGCAGAGAAATAAAGTGGTTGTGTTTATTTTACAAGTCAAGTGTGAAAATCAGAGGCCTCCCTTTCATTTATGTCACTTCCAGTCCAAACACTCATTAAGTACAAATGTAACTAATTTCTCAGCTTTGAAAAACTTTCATTTACCAGAAACCTACACAGAAGCCTCCAAGTATAATATCAAACATATCAGCTGAATCTTTACTTGTTTGTAGCCAACTGCCATTTAAAGTTTTCCAGCCCTCCAGTCTTAAAACCAAACAAACAAGTCAGAAATCTGCCCTCCCCATTAAATTGCTGTTCCCAAAAGTGCCAACAGCATTAAGGTGTACTTCAAAGAGACACTAACAATATCCCAAGGAACTATATTTTTTATAAAATAAATATATATATATATATATATAATTATTTTTTTATACAAACCGAATTCCAAAAAAGTTGGGACACTAAACAAATTGTGAATAAAACTGAACGCAATGATGTGGAGATGGTAAATGTCAATATTTTATTCAGAATAGAACACAAATCACAGATCAAAAGTTTAAACTGAGAGAACGTATCATTTTAAGTGAAAAATATGTTGTTTCAAAATTTCATGGCGTCAACAAATCCCAAAAAAGTTGGGACAAGGCCATTTTTTACCACTGTGTGGCATCCCCCCTTCTTCTTACAACTCTATAGGTGAAAGATCTGGACTGCAGCTGGCCATTTCAGTACCCGGATCCTTCTCCTACGTAGCCATGATGTTGTGATTGCTGCAGAATGTCGTCTGACATTATCTTGTTGAAAAATGCAGGGTCTTCCCTAAAAGAGATGACGTCTAGATGGGAGCATATGTTGTTCTAGAACCTGAACATAGTTCTCTGCATTAATGGTGCCTTTCCAGACATGCAAGCTGCCCATGCCACAAGCACTCATGCAACCCCGTACCATCAGCACTCATGCAACCCCATACCATCAGTGATGCAGGCTTCTGAACGGAGCATTGATAACAACTTGGGTTATCCTTGTCCTCTCTGGTCCGGATGACATGGCGTCCCAGTGTTCCATAAAGAACTTCAAATCGTGACACTTCTGACCACAGAACAGTCTTCCATTTTGCCACACTCCATTTTAAAAGATCCCTGGCCCAGTGCAAACGTCTGAGCTTGTGGAGCTTGCTTAGAAATGGCTTCCTCTTTGCACTGTAGAGTTTCAGCTCTCTCAATTTACCAGTACAGAGTCGGCAACGGCGGATGGCACGGTGGATTGTGTTCACTGACGATGCTTTCTGGAAGTAATCCTGAGCCCATTCTGTTATTTCCTTGACAGTGGCATTCCTGTTTGAGGTGCAGTGACGTTTCAGGGCCCGGAGATCACGAGCATCCAGTAGAGTTTTACGGCGTTGACCCTTACGCGCAGCAATTGTTCCAGATTGTCTGAATCTTTTGATGATGTTATGGACGGTTGATAATGATAACTTAAAAGTCTTTGCTATTTCATGCTGGGTAACACCATTCTGCGCATCATCTTTCTGCGCAACAATGGTGGAATTGGTGATCCTTTTACCATCGTGGCTTCAGAGAGACACTGACACTCTGAGAAGCTCTTTTTATATCCAATCATGTTGTCAATTGACCTAATTAGTGTTAATTGGTCTTCCAGCTGTTCGTTATATGCTCAATTTCCTTTTTCCAGCCACTTATTGCTACTTGTCAAAACTTTTTTGGGATTTGTTGACACTGTGAAATTTTGAATCAACATATTTTTCCTTTAAAATTTTACATTTACTCAGATTAAACTTTTGATCTGTCATCTATGTTCTATTACGAATAAAATATTGACATTTGCCACCTCCACATCATTGCATTCAGTTTTTATTCACAATTGGTTTAGTGTCCCAACTTCGGTTTGTATAATTTTTTATCCATTATTATCTGTAACCGCTTATCCAATTTAGGCTCGTGGGGGGTCCAGAGCCTACCTGGAATCATCGGGCGCAAGGCGGGAATACACCCTGGAGGGGACGCCAGTCCTTCACAGGGCAACACACACCCACACACATACACTCACACCTACGGACACTTTTGAGTCGCCAATCCACCTGCAACGTGTGTTTTTGGACTGTGGGAGGAAACCGGAGCACCCGGAGGAAACCCACGCGGACACGGGGAGAACACACCAACTCCTCACAGACAGTCACCCGGAGCGGGAATCGAACCCACAACCTCCAGGCCCCTGGAGCTGTGTGACTGCGACACTACCTGCTGCGCCACCGTGCCGCCCTATAATTTTTTATATATTATATATTATATAATAATATATATACACTGCATCACTAGCTCTTCATAGGGGTCATCAGGTAGGCGCCATCCTTCGTCAGTATTTCACTGAATTAAGCCCACAACTCCTCCAGAAGGCTAAACAGTGAAGTCTGGCGTCCCAGACCCATTCCCTCCAAGCCAGCTTTACCGTCCTACCTCACCCTTTACCATCAACAACCGTAAATCCACACTGGCCTCCCTGGTGACTAAGCCCAGTGGCCTCCCCCTAACCCCAGTGGCACCATTAATGCATGCTCAGTGGCACCAGTTCCATGTGAACTTTACATTCTACAGCACCAACAATCCCAATAGCACCTCTACAGTGCATTTCCCCTAGTAATCTGTGCTCTCCTTATCCACAACCACTGACTAGACCTTTCAGCTGTTTCTGATAACTCCTTCACAGCTGCCCTTTGTTTCCGGCCCCTGATACAGAACTGCACAAGCAGGGATGTGGCCAATTTGGCTACAAATCCTCTAACACCTATCTCCACCGGTCTTACATGTGCCTGCCACCCAATTCAGTGTAGTTAACACAATGCACTCTGGAACCTGCAGCTTTTTCCCTACGTCCACCATTAATTTCCAATCTTCACCCCGCTTCTACCAATATTTGTAGCACCCCTAGCCACTTCCTTATGGCCTTGTTAATAACCTATCCTCTCTACTTCTGTGATTGAAACATCATAAACTCTCAATGGCCACCTAATACTTGGCAGTAAGTCAAACTGGAGACACCACAATTTCAACTTCCCTGGCAAACACAATCTATCAATGCTATTAACAGCCTTCACCAGTTCAGCTTTTAGTCCCATAACCTGTTCGTTTAGTGCTACACTATATCATCTACCTAAACTCTTCACTGGTCTATCCAGTACTGTAGGAATTATTTCTCCTCCCATCAAAAAAATTCTTGCACAAGATTTCCTTTGACAATCGACAGACTTCTAGACTTGCTTGCTTTAACTTTCAGACTAGCCAACCTTAGATGATCAATTACCTTCTCCTGCAGCCACATTAAACAGACACATGAACAGTGGATACACATAACAACCAAAATTCATTTATTCATTGTCTGAAACTGCTCATCCAGTTCAGAGGTGCTGTGGGTCTGGAGCCCACCCTGAATCACAGGGCACAATACGGGAACACAGACTGGAGGGGACACCAGTCCTTTGCAGGGTGACACACACTCACACATTGGGTCAGTTTTCACATTGGGTGTGTTTTCTGGACAGTTGGAGGAAACCGGAGCACTCGGAGGAAGCCCATGTGGACACTCGGAGGAAGCCCATGTGGAGAACTCACCACAGACAGAACTCCTCACAGACAGACAGTGACCCAGAGCGGGATTTGAACCCACAACCTCCAGATCTCTGGACCCGTGTGACTGCGATGCTACCTGCTGCGCCACTGTGCTGCCCGATCAGCCAAATAAATAAAGTAAAAACGAGAGAAATGAAAGAACGGAAAAAGGGGGAAAAAAGGAAAATTACAACAGAGAAACCAAAGAATTGAGCAAAACTGCAAAAATATGATGAGCTGTGAAGAGCCATGTGTGACTCGTTATCATTTAAAGGAACAGGTGCTCTAGGTCTGTTTAGACAGGGAGAAAATCCAGTGGTGCACAGTGCTTGTCAATGACATTTCATTTAGACTCTAGGGAACTGTGTTAATATGTAGGAAAGAGGTGATATTGTGTAAATAATTGTTCATTCTATTCTACACTCCAAGGGCCAAATAAGGTGTACTGTTTCTTTAAGAGATGCTAATGTGCTGGTATGCAGCCCTGGTCTGCACTTTTCCAGCCAAACAAACCATTAACTGGTAAAAACCGGCATTTAACAGACAAGACCACTCAAGTTTAACCTACAGCCTCCTCGCCCAGCGCCCTTTAATCTCTCATTTTGGATAATTCAGCTTCTTTTTTTGTCATATCAAAAACTTAATATAACCAACGGTGTGTTTTCTTTAGCAAAGTTTTGTTTGTTCTGTCCAACTAACTGGACAATTTGCCATAAATATGACAAGCTATAATGACAAGTCAGAAAAGTTCTGTTATGACAAATGTTCAATTTTAATCATGACAATATCATTTCTCACAATGATTCTGCAGACAGTAATATTTTTGAAAATTTATATCGCTGCATACTCACATACCTAAGCTGCTTTGCACATGAGTAACTTCAAAATGACTAAATATTCATCCATTCATTTTCTTTAATTGCTTTATCCTGTTCAGGGTCACTGTAGGTCCTGAACCTACCTGGAATCAGATGGCGCAACACAGGAACACACCCTGTACACTCCATCACAAGGCAAGGACTAAATATTTTTTATATAGACTATTCACAAATATTTAACCAGCACCACATTACATTGTACTCATAAAAAGAACAGAATGAATTATCCCAGGAGGACACATATACAGACAAATATGCAGAGGCCCAGACACTCTGGCACTCTGTAAAGATGAACAGGGATGAAAGAATTTCTGTATATGTGGATGAAGCAGGAAGTGGTCCACCACTTTGCTGCATTAAACTGTGTGTAAGAGTGTGAGTTTGTGTGTTAATTTCACTGCTTCTTTCATCCAAACATACCACTACTAAACCTCAGCAAACATGCTTCCACTGCCCCCACCCCCCCACACTCTATTACTCTATCACCTCTGTTACTTTGTATCAGCACCATGCAAATTTACAGGACCACAGATATGTGCATGTGCAGCTTTGCACTAAAGACACACACACACCCTTTCCACCATTCCCACACTTTAAAATATTTATATAAATATTATATAACTGTTGGACCTATTATCATATATATTAAATAATCAATTTGACCTATTGCCTGTTTTCTAATGCTGCTCCATCCACACAAACAGGTCTCATTTTCTCTGGGAGGGAAGGATGGCCCTACCTATCCCCCATTAACAATGCAGGCACCTGTTTGCTAATGTAAGAGGGTTGTCAGAACAGCGTTCTCCTCCAAACATGTTGAATTGTCCGGTAACATGCCTTGGCATCAGTTCAAGACAAAGTGGCGACAAGCTTCTTAAAGAAAGCAGTTGGAATTTGCAATGTGGGAACACATCCAAGTTAGTGGTTGGAACTAGCCCTGAATAAACTGTGAGGGAAAAAAAATATCACTAAAAATACGGGGAAACAACAAGTTCTTAACAATCTAATCTTTTTTTTTTTTTGATCAAGTTTCTTGACAAATTGTCTACATTAATATTACATACAGCATTGACTGTAAGATTGTACTTCACATACATTTGTTGAGCTGGCAGATGTCATTATTTTTGAACAGACAGATCACAAAATCTCAGACTTTAGTTGAACATGTGAGGTGGATTCCTAAAATCGCACAGAGTATGTCAGGCTTTCGATATTAGGTATTATTGGTTTTAAATTGGTTTATATTATTAGAGACAGCTATTGAATGATAGCATACATATACACAAACACAAACACACACAAACACATACACACACACACACACACATTCTTGCATGAATGGTTCTGTCTTGCCACAGGAAATCATAGATAAGAGATTGTCGTGCCAGTTGCCCTAAGGACGGTACAGAATTCCAGAACTCTCACGTTAAACAGAGAGAAAAACAGAGAGAGAGAGAGAGAGAGAGAGAGAGCGAGAGAGAGAGAGAGAGAGAGAGAGAGAGAGAGAGAGAGAGAGAGAGAGAGTTAGAGAAAGAAATGTACAGCAGGGCTGCAGATACAGAAGCACCTGCGGTCCAGATGAAACCTGCTAAAACAGTACAAGTGTGAAAGGTCCTATCACTCCCTGTCCACTCCTGCCTGAATTATTGGATTATGCAGATGCTCTGACAGATTATTGGATTCACCATGTCATTATACTGAACTGGTTGTTGACATTGCTCATTTCAAGCAGTTTCTTAATACACGCCACCCAATCTCTTCATCTGTATAGGTTTTAAAACAATCAAAGTTGAATAGGGTGATTTGTCATGACACTTGGAATAAAGACTAGAATATAACATTTAAGAATAATATAATTATTTTAAAATATTGTTTAAACAACAACAAAATGGAATGTCCCATATATTTTTACTAGAATTAAAATATTGTGAATTATATAAAAATCATTTTGTTCACTGAAAGAAAATGACTCTTTGATTTTACTTTTATTTGACCCTGCTACTTTGTTGCCCCTGTATCACTGAAGAGAAGAGAAGAGAAGAGAAGAGAAGAGAAGAGAAGAGAAGAGAAGATGTTTTATTTCAATAATTAAATTAATAATTTATATCCAGATATAACATTTAAGAATGAATACATGTTACTAAAATTACATCTCTGGATGCAGATGATTTAAGTTCATGCAACCCCTTGACACCAAAAGTAAATTCAAAGAGTAATATTTTTCAGTGTATGCACAAATAGGGCCTTGCAGTATAAATGTTAAAGCTGCAAATGGAGTGCCACTACAGTGTAGCCGGCAATTACTTGATAAAATCTTTTTAGATGGTAACCAACTGAGCAATTACTGTACACAAGGAATATGGAGTTGCTGAGACCCATTTATAAGCTGAATGAATGTTTTCAGAGTTGATTTACCACAGCAAGAGGTATTTCTTGTCGACAATACACACACACACACATATTTCCCTGTACATTCACAGATACTGTCATATAAGAAGTCTTTTACTGGAATTTGATGTATTAAATGCCAATTTGACAGAATTCAGAGATCACACACACACACACACACACACACACACACACACACACACACACACACACACACACACACACACACACATGCAACGGTGAGAATCACCCACAACAGTGCACCACTGCCAACGTTAGAGAACTTAATGCTTGCACCGCTGGAGTCTTTAAACACTACGGCCTGTGTCTCTGTGGTTTTCTCTCTCTCTCTCTCTATGAGTGTGTGTGTGTTTGTTGGATGCGACAGCATCACTCATGGTGACAGTGGAAATAAACAGTCACTCTAGAGAGCCCAGCGTGGCCTGCTCCTCATGCCTCGTAGAGTACACACACAGCAACACACATGCAAGCGCATTCACACCATTCCCACACAGCCATGCCATTTCTTCTAGAGTCACGGTTAGAAAATAAACTCTGCTCCATCAAACCAAACACATTCCTCCTTCACATGAAAACACACGTTCATGCCACACATCAGAGAAGAAGAGAAGAAAAGAAAAGAGAAGAGAAGAGAAGAGAGGAGAAGAGGGCCAGTCTAATATGGGACTGTGTTGTATTACATTCTCATGCTCAACTCATACTGTGTTACTGATGCTAAGCTTTACTCTTCCATAGTGACTCTGCTACTTTGTTGCCTCTGTATCACTGAAGAGAAGAGAAGAGAAGAGAAGAGAAGAGAAGAGAAGAGAAGGGAAGAGAAGGAAAGCAAATGCAGGCCTGAGTTATAAGCCACAGTACAAACAGAAAAGGATGAAGAGAAGAGAAGAGAAGAGAAGAGAAGAGAAGAGAAGAGAAGAGAAGAGAAAAATAAGAGTGTCATTACCTTGGAGAGCTGTGTGTCTGCCCTCTTGCCACTGCGAGCTCATCTGTGCCGGTCTGCTCACCGCCACTCTGCACATGCTAGTGTGTGTGTGTTTGTGTGTGTGTGTGTGTGTGTGTCTGTCACAGTTTGGCAGGGGCTCTGCTGAGACTCCTGGGTAACAAATGTCTGGGAGTAGTGCAGGTTTTCTGCACATGCTGAGCACAGCGAACGTGACCAGACCACAAGCCTGTCCCCCTACACACACACACGCACACACACACACACACACACACACACACACACACACACACACACACACACAAACATACACACACCACGAAAAAAGTAGAAGAAAAAAGGACAAGAAAAGAAAAGGGCCATGGTCTGATCCCAGCGCAAATAAAATTCCTGAATGCCAGATTTCTTGGATGTGAGCGAGGGCTGTCTGGCGTGCTCCTTTGGTCGGAATTTGGAGCGTGAGGACAAGGATAAAATTTAGCTGTTGGCGGTGTGTTTGTGTGTGTGTGTGTGTGTGTGTGTGTGTGTGTGTGTGTGTGTGTGTGTGTGTGTGTGTGTGCGTGTCTGTGGATAAACCTCCTCATATTTTACAAATCTCTGCTCCTCTTGTGTAAAGAGATTGGCTGAAGAGAAAAATGAAAGCTTCTCTGCTTTAAGGCACAGGTGAAATAGTGTCAAGTGTCTGATGCTGTGACAGACAACAAGCCCCCTGAGGCTGACACAGGAGCTGTGTCCTGATTTAACAGCTTCCATGGTGAACTAGAACACTTCTAGCACAGCGTGGTCACACTGGAAAATACAGCTGGGTGTAATGAAGTAGTGTCCAGTCTCACTGACACCATTGACCAGTGCACTGTCCACAGTCTTCCAGGGACCAGTAGGGAAGCAAAGGGTGGAGAGATATCACAGAGCACACATTTAGTCTATGAATGCCCACCAACCGTAATCATGCCCCACTGCCGTTTTGGTACATATATATATATGGATATATATATATATATATAAATCTGGTGGTGTTTTATGTCACTTTATGTTGGGAAAAAACAGAAATAGACATTTCATAAATTCATGAAGATATGTTGCTATGTTCTAAATGTGCAGCAGAAATCCAACAGCATTCAGTAGCAGGTATCCAACAGCAGATTTTCATCAGCATTTATCCCACAGCAGGTATACAGTAGCAGATATTCAGCAGCAGGTATCCAGTAACATATATCTAGCAGCAAATATCCATTTGGAGGTATACATCAGCAGATAACCAACAACACGTATGTAGCAGTATATATCCAGGAGATACCCAGCAATACATATTCAGCAGCAGGAATTCAGAAACTTCAAATTAAACTGCGTTTACACCAGTGGTTCTCAATCCTGGTCGTGGTGGGCCATTTCCCTGCATATTGTAGTTTTCCCTTAGTCCATCACACCCACTTCCTCTTTGGAAGAACTTGTTAATTAGTTCATTAGTTACAACAAATGTGTTGCATAGGAATCTCTAAAATATGCAGGGCGGGCCCCCCAAGGACCAGGACTGAGAACCATTTAATCTGAAAAAGGACACTTGATAACATGATAACAGCGTGGCTGACAACTACAGCATAAAGTACCATTAACACTTAATTACAGAAGTATATAAAAACACTGCTTTAGACACCTGTTTTAGTGCGCACACACACAAGCACACGTACAAGCACACAAACACGTTGAAGGAATCATGTCCACTGCACAACCGATCAGATGTAAAGCCAAACTGACATAGGAATGGTGAAGCCATTACCCCCCCCCCCCCCCCCCCCCCCCCCCCCCCCCACACACACACAGGGCGAACAGTGTCTACATCTGCTGTAGATGTAGACACACACAGACTGGGAGAGATGAGCAGAGACACAGACAGAGAGAGGTGAGCAGTCTGGAGATCTTGTTAGTTACTGAACTGTACAGATTAGTGTGTGTTTCAGACAATTCTGGTTACAATTCTGTAGCCTATTTTTTTAGCAAATTCTGTTTTATTTTTTTTCTGTTTTCATTTTGTATCGATTTTTTTCAGACTTCGGATTTTTTGTTTTTTAGCTGTTTTTTTTAGAAAATAAATGGCATTAAACGAACAATAGCAAATGGCAACTTTGTATTTATTGAAGTAATATAAGTGCTGTAATTAAAATTAATAATAGCAAAATACTAAATTAAATTTAAAAAAATAAAAATAAAATAAATAAATAAATTCAGGGCACATATTTTATAAATGTATAATTATAACTATATATAATTTTTTCAAGCAATATATTGGATTCGGCACAAATCCAAGAAAACCTTCCACAAACTCATGCCACAATCTCATATACGTCCCACGACTTTGCTGTTTCGTAACTACTTATTTCTTAATTACTTGTTGTTATACTTGAATTCCACATCACTCGTTCATTCATTTATTATCTGTAACCGCTTATCCAGTTGGCTCTTATCCAGAGCCTTCTTGGAATCATTGGGCACAAGGCAGGAATACACCCTGGAGGGGGCGCCATTCCTTCACAGGGCAACACACACACTCACATATTCATTCACACATTCATTCACACCTACACTGTCAGAAAATTTGTCACTGTGGTGGTACATTTTGCTCTCACTGTGGTGGTACCCTCAAGAGAACTTATCTGTACCTTTAAGGGTTTATAATTGTATCTTAATTTATTATAATGTAGATTTTAAAATTGTGTTGATTTCATACGCCCCGTTTCATCTCCAAGTCTTAAATTATATTTTTTATATAATAAAAGTTCTAAAATGAAAGATTACAAACATTTATATCTCCTTCCAGAGAAGATAATGTAATGTACCTTTAAGGAACAAAACTGTTTTTTTAAACACTGTTGTACCTTTAAAGGTAAATTTACACAGTTTGTACCTTTAGTGACCAACTAGGGACACTTTTGAGTCACAAATCCACCTACTAATGTGTGTTTTTGGCTGTGGGAGGAAACCTGAGCACCCGGAGGAAACTCATGCAGACACACGGAGAACACACCAAACTCCTGTGTGACTGCAACACTCCCACCGTGCCAGCAGTGAATTCAACTTTTACTCGTCAATTCCATGATTCCGTCCATGTTCTCCACATTGTGGAAATCAAAGGGTCCTACATTAGTTAAATACAAAATTACATCTATCTATCTCACAAAAAGTGTACTATTCAGCAGTACAATTAGCTACAAACAATGTTAGTAAATAAATATCTGTGTGACACTTAACCTGAGTGTTTCAAATCTTTTAAAAACCACAATTGTGTGTGTGTACCTTATGACTGGCTGTGGCTGGCTCTGGCTCTGTTCCAGTCTGGATCATTTCCACTGGAAGACATTGAAGATCTCACAATCTCTATCTGTAAGAACACAAATACACACACAAGCACATGCATGCAGACAGACAGTCACACACACACACACACAATTAGATATTCACTATTAATGTATTTAACACAAACAGTAAAATGTAAACTTCTCCTGATTCCATGTCATTTCAGCTGGACAGCAGCTTAGCACCTTTTATAGAACTGAATTGTGACTCAAACCTATTATTCCATATATAAAATGCGCATTGAATTGATTTGATTGAAATGTTCACTGTTACACTGTTAAAAGAGGCAGAATAATGTCCCATTTAACTGTGTTTCATTGTTATATGGGCCTTTTAAATGTGTTTTAAATATCCATAGTAAAATGGTGGTATATTTTCACATATTGTTTATGTTTAGATCAGTGCCAAACTGGAAGAGACTATTCTGTCGAGGGAGGGAGAAATGAAGTTGAGCTTGTGTGTGTGTTTGTGTGTGTAGTAGGTGGAGGTAGATGAGGTTCAGCGGGGTGCGTATGCATGGACGCAGGTTTGAAACGTGTCTATTCATTAAATTCCCCTCCAGGGAGCTGAAGAAGCATTAATGTGGGCGGTCCTGAAACACTGGCCAGGTGATGTCATACATGATGTCATGGCCAGTGCTTCATCCAGCCCTTCTGCCTCTGTCTGCACTTTGCTGTGCTCTCTTTTTAGGGTCTCTCTCTCTCTCTCTCTCTCTCTCTCTCTCTCTTTCTCTCTCTCTCTTTCTCTCTCTCTCTCTCTCTCTCTCTCTCTCTCTCTTTCTCTCTCTCTCTCTTCTGAATGTTTGGGGAAATACCATGCTACCATATTACACTTTCAATTTACTTTCAATCGACAGTCCCCTCCTACTCAATGTTTATGGCACATTAACGCTACCTTTGGGATGAGATGGAGTGGCTTTTGCGGCCTAGAAATAATCATCCAATAGCAGTACCTGATGTCACTTGTGTACTTGGGCTGAAAGCAATCAGACTCTCATAGCAATTCTCCACCATCTAGTCTTAACCCTTCCAGTAACAGTATGAACAAACTTCCTGTAAATACTGTTAATTTCAGAAAAAACATTGGACAAGCAGGTTTCAACATAAAGAGGAACAATTACACCAGGATACTCAGAAACATCTCTATATATTTAATGCTTGCAAAGAAAGAGAAAGATAAGAAAAGCTAAAAGTAAGTAAAAAGTAATGGCTACTGAGCAGATGTTTTTGCCTTCGTATCTGCCTATCATTATCTCAAACAGAACATGTTCTAGAATTGTAAAATGATCAGCTTGGTTTTGCAAACATTTTATGAAAATATCCTTTATAAACCTCAATTTTTATGGGTTTTTGATTCTCAGGTAATTTTAAACACAGATTTCTGTAGAAAGAGTGGAACAGATGAAAAATAAGCCTATAATGACATAGCCAGCACTGCTTTTAGAAGTATCCTGAATGACAATGTCTCTCAGTTACTGCATTTTTTGGAAAAAATGCTGCCAGAGCATTTTAGTACCACACTGTACAAAGGTCCATAGATAATAAGGTGAAAAACTGACAAACCCTGAAGGTAAAAGACTGTAATATCTAAAACATCTGAATACAATTTCTGTAACAGTGAAATAGAGTAAATACACACATCAGCCAAAACACTAATCGTAATTTTTCTTTTTAATTCCAGTACACAGGCACTGTGTTTATAACAGAAATATTCTGTAATATTCATACAGACAAAATAGTTTTGAGCGTGTGATGTGATGTGTGTAGTTCAGGGGAGTTTATCCTAAATGGCACCCCCTGAATTTGGTAAAAAAAAAACAAGTACAAACAACAAGCTCTAGAAAGGATGCTAAACAAAGTAGTATTGGTATTTCGCTATCTCCTAGAGCTAAATAATAATTCATTTTTCAAATTCAATTTTATACTTATCCCAATATAAATTGTTTCAATATACATGTGATTTTTAACACATTTTTAATATTTCTTCCATCACTGACTGATGTTCATTACAGAGCACTGCTCTCAGTGTGTTTCACTCAATTTTAAAGTTACTTTAAAAATATTAATACTGACACACCCAAGAGGTTTATGTTTGAAGGTGATGTCATGTTTTTTGTTTGTTCTTGGCTTTTCTGTGACGTTTTTTTTTGTTCAGAATCTAAATTATATTATCGGTATCAAACAATATTAAGAAATATATTGTAAGATAAAAAACATATAGTTATATTAAACTATCTCTATTCTTATATTTACCACAGTATTTATATGCTAAATATATATATATAATAAAATATATATATTTTATTGCAAAACAAAGCTGCTTTTCTTGTTTTTTTCTAAATTTAAATACCACAGGATTTTTATGTACTGTATATCTATTTTTACATAGTATATTGTAATAATTTTACTGTGTTTCATCATTAATTTTACTATTTTTATTTTATTTTACATATTATTTACTATTTTTAAATGGTGCATATTTACAGTATTGCTCTCAGAACCAAGCACCCGTTTGACTCAAAGACTATTAGGTCATTTTGTACCTATTTAAGTGTCCTATTTTAAGAAATACACCACCCACATGCACATAAAATGTGACTTCTTATGGAACAGATTTGTTTTTATGATACAGAAATACTAGTTTGAACTGCTCTTCTGGGCTTAATCACAGAAGTTTATTCCAGTTTGTTAATACATTCATAGCATTGTTTATGGAGATTTTGTAGTTGTAATGTGGCAGGCATGCTTGCACTCCATGTGCATTTGTGTAAAGTGTGTGGTCTTATCAGTCTCCTTTAATAGTCCTTAAAGAATTATACCACTTAGCATATTTTCAACAAATTAGCCACATATGGTCATGTGGAATGCTATGGTTTGTATTCCACTCTCTCCAAAAGCTGCGTTAGCATTTGTGTGTGTAGGAACCTTCTCTAAATGCTGTAGGGGTGTGTGTGGCCATATCATGTGTTTCCTTTTTTTAAGTGCCGCAGCAGTGTGTGTGGCTACCGCACACCAGCTTCAGTGACTTCAGAGGGATGAGAACATGAAGACTAAAAAGAGAAGTGTGTTATACACTGACTATAATCTTACAGTGGAGAGCCATCTCAAATATGACGCAAGGATGAACGTACTGTTTAAGGTGTGTCTGAATTTGTCATCTACAGTGGAGCTTTAACCAAATGAGGAAGAAAGGTTGTAGTTCAAAAAATTACAATCTGCCTTCTACAGTAATGTACAAAATTCATCAGCCATATATAACTGACCCAGAATTTATTCATTTTTTCATTGTCTGGAAAAAAAATAAGTTAACACAAAGTTTAATAATGTTTTTAATAAAGCTTCCATTCTTTTCAGTGAGACTTTCTCTGAGGTATGCCGAAACATTATAATGACTTTGATTCTACACTCTCCATTTTATCAGCTCCACTTATTACAAAGGAGCACTTTATATTATAATTCTACATTTACAGACAGCAGTCAATGTGTTGCTCTGCATACTTTGTTAGCCCCTATTCACCCCATTCTTCACCACCCCCACAGGACTAAAAGGCTGCAGTGACACTCACATGGCAGTTGTGTGTTAGTGTGTGTTGCACTGGTATGCCTGGATCGGACACAGAAGTAATTCTGGAGTTTTTCAACACTGTGTCCACTCATTGTCCACTCTGTTAGACACACCTATTTTGGTGGTCCATCTTGTAAATGTAAAGTCAGAGACAGTAGCTCATGTGTTGCTACACAGTTTGTGTTGGTTGTCCTCTAGTTGACAGAGGGCCCCAGCCACAGGAAACTGTTGGGTGGATATTTTTGTTTGGTGGACTATTCTCAGTGTAGCAGTAACACTGGACAGTTTAAAAACTCAAGTAGCCCTGCTGTGTCTGATCCAAACTAACACACCACCATCGCATCAGTGTCACTGCAGATCTCAGAATGATCCACCACCCAAATCATTCATGCTCTGTTGTGGCCCTCTGTTGGTCCTGACCACTGAAGAACAGTCAGCCCAGCAACAAATGGATTACAGTCTGTAATTGTACAAATGCAGAGTGCACATAAATGGTGGTAAGTGAAGTAAAACTGTAGAAACAACAAGGTCATTTATATTTGTATTTTCCATACCACACAATTCAAGAAATTCCAAGCATGTTTAACAATACTGAAAGTAACTTCTGCACCACTGAAGTTGGAACAAAAAAATCATTTAAGCTGATGAAAAATCCCAACTCTAATTTATTACAACATCAACAGAGATGTTAGCCAAAGGGGACACCAGAGCTGAGGTTAATGGAACTAACTGTTAATAACAATAATGCAGATAACACTGTTGAACATATGCTGAATTACTAGAAAAAGTGGTTCGTTGACAACATTACAGCATGTTTCCATCAGCCCAGAAAAACCCACCTACTACAAACTGAGGTCAATTTGTTTTTGATTTATAAGCTTATCTCAGCTAGGGTGTGTTTTCTACTCGTGCATGGTGTCTGTGGCATCATACCTGCTACGTCACCTTCTCAAGGAACTTGGAGAAATTGATACATCTTAGAATTTCATGTTCTTTTCACAACCAAATGATTCATATTCTGCTGCTACCAGATCTGTGGTTTGTTTATAAAAAAAGATATAGTCTGCTAAATCAACTGCAGTGGCTACTTCTGTATTCCAGGTTGGATAGACAGTTTTGGTTTGACAGTTTGTGAATAAGACTGTGAATGTCTTACTGTGGTAATTCTTGGGAGGCAAGCTCGCTTTTTGTTTGAAACATGCCCAAAGATGTCACTTTTTCCCTTGCTTTCTTCCCTGAAATGGTGTTGGTAATGGCTATGGGTAAAAACACGCTTTTTTCAAACTCCTGGCCTGAGACAGCACCTTATGACAATAAAAGTATCCAAATGTGATGCCTTTGAAGGAGTTGAGATTATTTAAAGTCAGAAACAGGCACTTTCTTGCTTCAGCATTACAGCATTAAAGAATCAATATATAAAAAGCAGATTTCATGACTGTATCCTTCTCTGCTGGAAAGTTCATATATAGAATCTCTGAGTCATCTTGCAGATAATAAGGAGTGGTGCCTTTCTAGACTAGGACAGCAGAGACAAGAGATTTAATAAGAAATTATGTGGCTATAAATCAAATGAAGTGACATCTAGAAAAAATAACAAACAAGGAAAACATTGGCATTGATTTAGCCTTTTATTGCTTTGTACATACTACAAGTGCATGAGTCCTTGAGGATTAAATAGAAGTAGTTGGCCTTCATAGTGTGATGCAATAATATGATTACAGCTTGTCAGACTCCACCAAACACATTCGTTGTATATTTCACCAGCACTGAGCCAAATTATTCAGCCTTACCAAGAGTCGACCGCAAATCTCCCTCATCTGAAGTGCAGCGAGAGAGGGGAAAAAAACCCACAAAAACAAAGCATAAAGCCTTGATAGACCAGAAAGAGAAAAGAGAGGAGGTCCAGCTACAGCACACACACACACTCACGCACGCACAGCCCTGTCGGCAGCCACTGTCGGCTGGGCCACGCGAGGGAAAACAAACACATGCAGCAACAAACCTCACTGCTGTTTTCTCGTCACATTTCGCAACAGATCTTAAATGGGAGCCCACAGCCTGATTGAGACTCCAGGAAAAACATCGTTGTGGCCAAATGTATTCAGTTATGGTGGAGAAGGCTGCAGTGTTACTGTCTGAAAGCTCACCTCTCTCTGTCACTCAGACACTGAATCTTAGCCTGCAGAACACCAGCAGTCAGGTGAAAAATATAAAGCCATAGCTGGATTCTCATTCTGGTTTTATCCAGTCAGGAAAAAAATATCAAAACAATGCAAGCTTCAGCAGAAATCAACTGCACACATCAACCTTAACTGTACCTCAACTCCCATTTCTGCTCTAATGAGTTCACACTCATACCTAAGTTTCGTACTTGAATTGAATCGCGTGAATTCAGAGTTTCTTGGGGAGGTGGGTCAAGAAACTAGATCATGGTTACAGAAGCGCTGTGTGTGCTGCTAGCAGTTTTGTGTTCCAAGAAGAAGTAGACAATAAGTAGAAAACACAATTGTGGACCCATTCCTGTGTGTTTCAAGGAGAAAACAGAGAGTTCTTGAAAACAGAGAGAAAGCAAAGGGAACTTCAGATAATTTGTTAACTTATCAAGAGCATTTCCTCAGTTTCATTTTTCCACCTGACAGCTGCAGCAGCAGCCTCCCACTTTCTGCCAGACAGCGCTCTGTCCTCCTGTTGGTCATCGTTAAGGAACATGCCATAGGAAATATCATTCATTCATTATCTGTAACCACTTATCCAGTTCAGGGTCGTGGTGGGTCCAGAGCCTACCTGGAATCATTGGGCGCCAGTCCTTCACAGGGCAACACAGACACACCCCTACGGACAATTTCGAGTCGCCAATCCACCTACCTATGTATGTTTTTGGACTGTGGGAGGAAACCAGAGCACCCAGAGGAAACCCACGTGGACACGGGGAGAACACACCAACTCCTCACAGACAGTCACCCGGAGCGGGAATCGAACCCACAACCTCCAGGCATCTGGAGCTGTGTGACTGCGACACTACCTGCTCCGCCACCGTGCCGCCCTAGGAAATATCAGACTAGGTGAATTCTAACATTCTAGACTTTTCGTCGTGGTGTTGTGGGACGTCCCAGACGCCACATCGCTGAGCTTTGATTATGTCACACTACACGACCGTTACTCACCCTTACGCTCAAATTCAGGTCTGACACTGGAAATTTGTCAGATACGACAAAACTGTGCCAAAATCGGGCAAAATGCGTGTAGTCTGATCCTGGCATAACTCAAATATGAGTTCAATCTGTAACTCAAAACAACTCAAAATTCACCTCAAACTGAAGAGAAGAGTAAAAACTCAACTCAAATTTTACAGATTTACAGAAATGCTAATTAGCACGTCTCATAGCACGATTTCATACTTTGTCTCAGTTCAGCTCAACACAGAAAAAGGTTCAGATCAACTCAGTGCTTTTCCACTGCATGGAGGTTACTCTTCTCAACTCGGCTCTAGATGTTATTGTTTTCCATTAGATAAATCTGATATCGGATACCCGCTAACGGTACTTCTTTACCTCTTGTTCACTCACTGTTTAAACTGAGTAGTGGCTAAGTCGCATTCAGTCCCAAAAATCAACAACACCAATACACAGTAAGTAAAAAATACTTAACATTACTACCACCATTGCTATGGTTTCCAAAGCCTGCGTTTCCCGTTAGAGACAATGTTTTGCGACGTCACCGGCTACGTTCCATGGAGGAACCATTGTAGTAGAAAATTACACAGGAACCAGGTACCAAAAGAGAGTATAGTCAAGTTGAATAGGAACCATGTAGTGGAAATGCATTATTGATTCTCACTCAAATCTTAAGCTTTCTCTTAAATCAGCTCAAACGTACTCACACTCTATTTCAAGTCAACTCAAATTTTATTTCATGTGATCATACATTTAAATCAGCAACAACATTGCCTCAAATTATTACCAACTTTGATTTGTTTGGAAACTCAGATGTAGGAAAAGTAGCCAAACTTTTGCTGAATTGTTGTGAAAGAAGCCAGCCCATCTGGTGTAGAAGACAATATTAGATGTGATTAGAACAGCTGTGTGAAACCTCTCCATCACATTATTCAACAGGATAACGGGACTCTGTTATAACACAGAAACTGTGCTGACTGCTGATGGTACTTTCGAGTTCACAACATATTTGCCTGAAAAGTAGAAAATAATCCAATTTTTTGTAGATGGAATTAAATCAGCTTTTAGCAGTTAGCTTTGCATGGTGGGTGACAGGAACAATTACACAAAGAAACACACACACACACACACACACAACCACACGTACACACACACACAACCACACAAACACCACACACACACACACACACACACAAACACAAACACACCACACACACACACACACTGCCTGACTGAGCCAATTAGCCATCACCTTTGCCCAGACATGCAATCATTCTGCCTGCATTTAAACATGTGATAAAGGTTTTAACTGGTAAAGCCTGGCCTGTAAATCTACTTGTTATTAGAGTGTCCCCTAACTCACTCAATCACTACTCACACACACACACACAAAACTCCATCGACACTGCTTTAACGGCTCAGGCACCTCTCAGAGTGTGTGTGAGCAATCAGGCGAGACGGTGCCCTGAACAGGAAATCTAAAATTAGTTTTTACTGCCTATAATAGAAGATTTACGGGATGGTTTCATTTGCAGTCTCCAGGCGCACAAATTTTAGCCAGCAGAACAAAAATATCATTACTGGCTAATGCTAATCAGAACACCCAACCTACCGCAGAGAAAAAAACTGTGATGTAGAGAATTGAATTTTACACCCTGTTTACAAGGACATAATGCAGAAAACTTATAACAAACATTTATTGCCAGAGGTAAGTAAAGGTGTAAATTAAGGGCGGCACGGTGGCACACCAGGTAGTGTCACACTCACACAGCTCCAGGGACCTGGAGTTGTGGGTTCCAGTCCCACACCGTGTGACTGTCTCTGAGGAGTTTTGTTTGTTCTCCATGTGTCCACGTGGGTTTGCTCCGGTTTCCTCCCACGGTCCAAAAGCACATGTTTGTAGGTGAATTGGCAACCCAAAAGTGTCTGTCTGTGTGAATGTGTTACCCTGTGAAGGACTGGCACCCCGTTCAGGGTGTGTTCCTGCCTTGCGGCCAGTGATTCCAGGTAGGCTCTGGACCCACCGCAACCCTGAATTAAATAAGCGGTTACAGACTGAATGAATGGTGTAAATTACTTTTTCAGTGCAGAAAAATTTACAATTTAAAAATGAAGACATGGCCATAAGCACTGTAGGTCCAAAGTTATACAGATATTATATATATATATATATATATATATATATATATATATATATATTTATATATATATATATATATAGAGAGAGAGAGAGATACATATATATCAAAAATATGTGAAGTGCCACTACTTTAAGGTCCACAAATGATATAATGATAATCTCCATTTAAAAAAGCATTATGCCAAACTGCTTAACATGCCCATGGGCTTAATTTGACCATGTTTAACGCCAAGCATGGGCTCAAAGAGTATACAATCCCCAGCACAGAGCTGTGGAGCAGTGAGTCCGCATTCTCTGGCTTGATAGATACCATTCAGCACCCTTGATGTGACATGTCTAAACTAATCGTCTAACATAAGAACCTGATCTCACAGTGTTGCAACATAGATTCTCTAGCCATCACAGGAGAATAGAAGCTGTTGCATTAAAAGCAACTTATTAATATCCTTAATTTTAACATGTCCACCAATATTTGGTGTATATAGTATACACCTATGCCTCCTACAGGAGTTTAGCTCCACCCATACCTGCTAAAGTTATAGGGAGTGTTTCATCCTGGACTGCTTTGTTTGTTTGCTTGCAGGTTAATCCAAACAACCAGCCAATTATTTGTATTTGTTTTAAAGTCACAGCAAGAAAACCAACCTGTTGATAAAGAAGTTGGTACAAATTTATAAATAATTTACAGGTATTTTGAGTCACATAAAAATAAAATACAATCAAAAGTTAAATGTATGATAAAAAACATGTTTTCTAGAGCCTGTTAACACATATATTTATGCGCACAAATGTCTGAGCAACTGTGATGCCTGTTCTGCATGGATGCTAACGCAGGCCCACGCGTGCACCCTCACACATGCACACGCACACAGCCGGTTTCAATTAGGCAGCAGGGCTGCTGTGTGCGCCCGCCAAGTGTGGGGTTCACCACTTCATTCCTTTCCTCTGCTTCAGGCTTTATGGCTGCTCTGGACGGCTCCAGCGCCATTCCTGGGTTTTATACGGTAGCTGTTAGCATTCTAATGTGTCAGGGTGTGTTCAGCACGATGGCACTCACACACACCAAAGAGGCACATACACACACGCACACACACACACACACACACACACACACACACACACACACACACACACACAGAGCACAAAGCAGCAGTCGTATATGCACACACACTGCAACACATATGGCTACAAATGACACACAGTAATATTCTCACTACACAAAGTGACACAAAATTCATTCATTGTCCTTCATTTAGTTCATTTCAAGTAAAAACAAGAGACAAACAAGAGATGCTAGAATACTTTGAAAAAGACTGAATACAAGAATGAAAATCTGACATTCTTTCACATCAGAACACAGAATCAGTTTTTAGTTAAAGATTAGAAATTTGCAAAGAATTGAGGTCTTGCAGGGTCACTATTTGCACGAGCCAAGACTAAAAACATACAATTATGTTAAAAAAAATGATTTCATTAGAATTGCAGCATGGTGACACTCTCTCTCGCACAGCTCTGTGAGTCAAATTTGCAATGATGCAAGTTTGAGTCCCACTCCTGGTGACTGTCTGTGAGGACTCCCCGTGTCTATATGAGCTTCCTCCGGGTGCTCTGGTTTCCTGCCACGGTCCAAAAACACATGTTGGTAGGTGGATTGGTGATTCAAAAAGTATCCGTAGGTGTGAGTGTATAAGTAAAAAGTGTGAGAGTGTGTGTGTGTCGCCCTGTGAAGGACTGGCGCCCCTCCAGGGAGTGTTTATGCCTTGCGCCCAGTGATTCCTTTGTATTCTGTTTATAATTTTGAGATTGGGATTTTTTTTTTTTGTATAAATGTAGCAATAAAGACAACCCTCCACTTTACATGTATTCAGCCTTGTTAACATAAAAGTCTTGAACGAAGCCTAAAACACTACAGCAATCTACTTACGATGAAGCATGGCAAGCTACAGTTTATTTTGTCGGCTTTACACCTCAAATTAGAACACCTACAAGAAGCTCTGGTTTATTTGTGTGCCCTTAATGGCACCATGTAGCACAGCGTTTCTCAAAGTGTGAGGCATGCCCCACTAGTGGGGTTTGTAGGAATTGCAGGTGAGGCACAAGGAATCTAAAGAAATTAGCATTTCTTTATTAATGAGCCTGTCTTTATTAATGCCTTTCTGTTTTGCCTATGAAGTTTACTCAGTAAAAAGCACCCAGTAACAATGGATTCATTAGTAGCCCTTAAGAATAACAAAAGAACATTAGATGGGACCCCAGAAAAACGTAGCTTGCCTGGAACCAAAATATGCTTTTATTCGCAAAGTTTTATTTTGGAAATGCGCCACCGAGATTAATACATTTTGGCTGTGAGTCAGACATCGTGGGTCTTTCAGAAAGGCGCCTGTTCAAATATAAAGCTGCTCCAAACATCAGCTTCACTGGCCTCCGATTCACAGTCAGAGACTGGTTTATAAAGTTAGTTTTTACAAGCTCTGGGCTTGAGGTCAGTAACAAGAGCACAACAGATAACAATGGTGGCTAATTACACTTATAAAAGCGGCTTGTATATAACTGTTAAGATAACAAAGGAGGATCTGAGAGAAAGTTGACATTAATATTAGCTGTGTTCAGGTTGTGAGAAAGTGCTCTAAACATGCAGCAATTTAACGTTAGACTCTGGCCGTGTCCCAAACTGCACACTGCTGCACTGAATAGCATGAAAATATATACACCACCCTTAGCAGTGTTTCTGTAGTGTAGTATGTAAAATTTCCTAGTGTTATTTGGGCTACAGCCTCAGGTTAATGTTAATCAAATGCTGTTCCACATCATTATAAATGCAGTATTTTACTGCCTTATCTACATAGGAATCAGCCTATAGCTATCTAATATTTTGGGTATTGGCTGGGCTTTGACTTACAAATATGTCCCCCCCAATATCTCACTCCTACACCCTTGCACCTGCTTTTGCAAATTTTTTGCACAGATTCAAAAGTTAGAAACTGATGCACAATTGACTTGGGCAGATGTTAGTGTATCTGGTGTTATAATGTTAAGCTACTGATATAGAGAGAAGTTTAAATAAATTACTATAATACTTAAATAAATTAGAATATTGTAAACTTGCATATGTATTTTATTACTATTTTATGCGGGCGATATGGGACAGGCACAGAAATTCCCATTCATCTGATGTGTGGAAGGATAAAAAAAGTTTCAGTACCACTGATGTAGCGCAGGAGTTACTCAGCCATGATGGGAGCTAAAGTGCAGTTTTTAATTTTACAGCGGGAGCTGAGAGCTGACTTTCAATACAACAGGGCTGGCAATATTCGGCTATTCAGATATTTGCTCATTGGGTATGTATTCAGTTTCTAATTTTGAGAGTCTGTTTTTTTTTAAATAAATGTGATTATCGATAAAGGCAACGCTCCACCACATTCAGGCTCCAGCAGTAAAAACAGTGCTCTCCCCATCCGTATTTAGGCTCAGCAACATAAAAGTCTTTGTGTAAATGAAGCCTAAAACTCTATCATATAAAACAACCTAACACGCTAAAACAACACACAACAAAGCAAGGCAACACCACAGTTAAATTTGTCAGCTTTGTGCTTCAAATTAGAGTACCTCCACTCAAACTGCTTAAATTGTGTATACTCTGTGCTAGGGTGACCAGACGTCCTCTTTTACCCGGACATGTCCTCTTTTTAGACTTAAAAAAATGACCGGCCGGAATTTCACAAACGTCCGGGATTTTGTTTTTCTAGAGTTTACATAGAATTTGGAGAAGCGTTTCCCAAACTAGTCCCGCCCTCCTCCCCTACTCCGTTTGGTTCACTTGAGTGAGAAGGAGGAGTAGTGAAGTAGCCTAAAATCTTCTGATTGGACGGTCTGACGGTAGAGCTACCGTTATTGGTCGATAACCTTCTCTGTAAACATTTAATTGGTCAGTCTGCACGTCAGTAGTACAGAGACGTGTCCTCTTTTTCGCCCTCTCAGATCTGGTCACCCTACTCTGTGCCCTTAGTTAGCGAGCTAGTTAGCAGTTTAGCTAGCTAGCATAGTTAGTGAGAGAAGCCACGTTTTGAGCCACGGTGCAGCCTGGAGAGAGGAATATTAAAGCCGGGGTTGGAAGGGTTTTTTAATGACAATAATATACATCTCCCCACCCTCAGAGTATTACAATTATCGCCAAATATCCTGGCTGTGAAGTCTAAAAGGTTTACTGCCTTGCAAACAGTGATTCCGGGTAGACCCACTGCAACCCTGAAATTGATAAATGGTTACAGGCAATGACTGAACGAATGAATGCGTGGTTTCCTACCCTCCTCCAAAACGTACCTAAGTTCAGTTTCTGCAGTGCTAAGTCCAGAGCAGCAATTAAATGGCTCTAGTGTCCCTATTACAGGTCAGTTTTAATACTACCTCATGTTTAATATAGAGAGACATGCCTTCAATTTTTTCAGAGCTAAATCTCAAAGAGTAATGTCTACACTGGAATGATGGACAGAAACACCTGGGTTTTTTCCACATTTGAAGCACTGGTGAAGTTTGATTTTCACAAAAAGAGAACAACCCTCAAGGAAAGAAACTAAAAAAAACAATTGTTATGATCTTTTAGGACAAATATGGTTAATATGCAATGTCTCTTTTCTAAATGTATTTCTTATTAAAAAATGAATATCTCGTGCTTAATTGTTGTTATGTCTTTTTTGCAACAGAATATACACTCTTAAAGAACAATCAGCATAAAGACACAGGCAACCATACGACCATATGAGTTTTATATATTCATGCAAATATTATCTGTTATAAGATTTTTTGCATTGTCTCTGTCATTAATACTGACTTTATAATAATTTACTGATTTTCAGAGTGAAAGTTTCCACCTTCCCTCTCTGGATTGTTCCTAAAGGAAACGTGTGCCAAGCTGTTGTCATTGCTGTTAAACTAAATATTACTCAATTATAAATGCCTCAAATAAAATAGCTGCAAGCTACTAAGATACATAATAAAAGCTGGCTTAATGGTTGCTAGGCGTATTTAATAGATTTTCCAGAAACTGTGACCAATTCATGCTCAACACAAAATACAAGATACAAATGTGAATCTCCTTAAAACTGTGGTGCTAAAACATTTTGTTTATGGCTAGGAAAAGACAAAAAACAGTGAGAAGCTGAATCTGGACCAGCTAATCTGAACCGTCCTGGGATTTGGGTGTATTTGGTCCTTGAAGAAGCACAGTTATAAGAAATCAAATATCTAACAGGTTGGAGTTGCACAATCTGTAACCTGTCTGTGACTCATATTGAAAATGCTGGCCTCAGTTTCTCAATTTATTTTGTCAAAAAACAGCATGACAATCTTTGAAGTATCAAGACATGTCATCAGCTCAATTAGTCTAGAACAAAATTTCTTAGGCCATTTATTTTCTAAATGACGCAGTACAAAAAGCATGCAAATCACCCATAGAAGAAGCCATGTGTGACAGGATTATTGATATCTGAAAGAGAAAATATGGAAGGGAGATGGACAAAATATTTTTTCATTATCCTCCCGTCTTTAGCTCGGCCAGATCTGCAATGACTGTGGGGCCAAGAGCTAATCAAAAAATCGTGAAATGAGTGAGAAAGACAGTGGAGAGTTGGCTAAGCATGTGAGCTGCACTCTGCATTTAAATTCATGTTTTAAGCTGATCTTGGACCAGTTCCCTGACTCCAACACGTGACCTGACCGCTGTAAATGAAGCAGACACTGCTCTTAGATCAGTGTTTGAGACGGTAGCTGCTTCTTTGAGGACGACACACAGACACCAGATGCTGACGAGAAGCTCTGCAGGACATCATTCAACATGACAGCACAGCGACAGCAGCACATTTATCTGGAGATAGTATGAAACCACTTTTACTACACCATTACTGAGACCTTGATTATGGGCTGACACAAAGATCCCATTCCTTTACTTGCACCCTTTGTTTGTTTGGGCAAGTTTAAGGGGCTCATCTCTTTTATTTCCCCTAACACAGGTCCTCATGATTGTCCCTTATAAGCACTTAAAGCCCTCTCACAAATGTTGATTAAACCACACTTTCGTGAAAGCTATTATAATAAATGAGAGGGACTGCTATATTGTGAGATATTGGCACTGGTGCACTACCATCGTAGCCAAAGATCAGTGCTGTTATCTCACATTATAGCATGCACAATTATACCACAGTGCCTTTACCAGAGTCTGCGGTTAGAGTTTGAGATAAAGAGTAATAATTGAAGAGCACCTAGAACATATAGCACCAAGAGCCAATCACCATCAGAGGACTATTATCATGCCATATTGTTGGGTCAGAACTAAGTTTGCACTCACACTAGGCAATCCATGCTTGGGCACATTTGACCCCCCAGTTCATTTCACTACTGCGCCACATAAACAATAAATCTATAAAGTATGTAAGAGTGATGAGTGTCACAGAACAACATAGTCTCACATTTTCAGACTCTCTAGGGAGAGTCTGCTGCCTTTTACCACTCAACGTGGCCAAAATCTGCAGGAAAAGAAATTTAACTGACATGAAAAGGACCAGTCAGAAGACTGATATATATATATATATATATATATATATATATATATATATATATATATATATATATATATATATATATATATATATATATATATATATATATATATATTTGCAAGATGTGTAGAAGGAGCAGTACCAGACCTAGTACAAAATGATAGATCGCTGATGTACAGATATCTAATCATGCAATTGGCAGAATTGTGACAGTAAAGCCAGTTTAATGCACAGAAGGTATCAGAGTCTGTGGTTGAGACTACTGCTGACAATGACTCCAAATAAACCATAAAGCTCAATCCTAATCCTCAATCCAAATCCTAAGCCGCTATCAGAGTGGGCAGGAGGAACAACTGTATTACAGTTCATTGTTTTAAATGCCTTTTAGGTTTTTGTTCTTGCTCCTAATTTAACTAGTCTTTACTGTTCCTTTTCACTCTAAAGCACTCTGAATTGCCCTTGTGTATGAAAGGTGCTCTATAAATAAACTTGCCTTACCTTGCCTTGCCTTACAATAAGTCATACATCTGTAAAAGTAGCCTATTTATATTTTCTTTTATTTTTCTTTATCTAACACTACATTTTTAGTTATTGTGGTCAGAAGTTCTAGCCAGTGTTTCAGAAGTGAATTTATACCTCATGAAGCACGTCATATATAGTTTCCTCTCTTAATTCAAAAAGCACTTGAGGCAGAGGTAGATTTGGTTTACATTGCTCAGATTTCATTAAAAGTTTCAACAATAAAATATGACAGAGCATCACTGAGAATAATATCACGGCTTTGACTGGGTAGTGGGCATGACACGACAGAGCACTGTCCTCAGCATAGAGCTGAACTGTGTTCACACATCACATTAAAGAAGCTGGAACCGAAAAAAAAAAGATGTCAAAGCAAAATTTGGATGAAGCTTGTTTCCACTTCACTAGTTTCTTATTCATATTGGCCATTCCACCTTGAACAGTGGACCAGAATTAATCAAACATCTAATGTGTAATGAGGGGCTCCCGACTGGCACAGTGGTGTAAGCATTGGCCCTATCACTGGGAGATTGCAGTTCAATCCCTGATGACAATTCAGCCATTGGAGGCCAGGAGTTCTTTCCCTGTGGGTGAGAAGGAGCACGCATCTTTGCCTCTTCAAAGCTCACACTGCTTTCAGTTGAAGAGACAGATCTAGGCAACTGGCACTTTCCTCTGGAACCTTAAGCTGGCCACTGGCATTTCATAAGTGGCAGCTCAAAAAGAAGCAGTGGTTTCAAACTGCCACAAATGCATCACCACTGGACAAGTCAATGCACTGTAGAGGAATGCCAACTGCCCAGATCTGCTTTGTTAGCCAACAGATGCCTGCGCTGCCTAGCACTGTGCTTATGTGAATACTAACCCAGACAGCAAGGCTAATTTTGCCCTCTTGAAGTTCTGGTCTCAACAGGGAACTGGCCATCACCTCATCATAGGGTCAACACTTAAACTGCTGCAACACTCTGGGTTTTTCATGGAAAATATGTGGATGCAGTTTTCAACTCACAAACTTCAGGTCCAAAACAAATTTTGTTAAATGCTTGCTTAAAGTAAATGCAAGGAAGAATAAACAGATTTACAGTGCAGTAATGCCAGTTAATTTTTTTTTTAGCCAGTACGACTCAGAGACACTGGATAACCGCACATACTAAAAAAAAAAGGAACAGAGCGAGGTTTAGGAGTATAAAACAAAAAAAAACGGATCATCTTTGATGTGAAAGACAGTATTTTTCGTTTAAAAAATGTTTTTTTCTTAGTATAACTTGGACTTGTGAAATAGCCTTAAGGTTTTGTCACCCCCCTTTGGTGCAAGCAGAAACTGTCCAAGATATACATAAATGTTAGTGTAAAAATATAAAAATGCAAACTAAAGCTTCCTTAAATGATGATACAGCTGGATGATGTATCAAATATTTACTAATTAAACATATTTTATGTGGGTAGCTGAGTTTCCAGAAGACCATATGGGCAGCTGTAGCTGTCTAACAACTTTTTCTTGGCCATATCTAAGAGTATAATGCTTTACCACATAGTACATCAACTAGTACAGCACTATTACAACAAGTAATGCAGTGTGTCTACTACACAGTTTCAGACACAGCGCTTGTCTCAGCAGTATCAGAATATAACACTTCATTAGTAAAAATGGAAATGTAGAGAACTGACAAAAACTATAGTGCAACATCTAACACCATCGTCCTGCATACAGGAAATCTTTTAGTATCTGCTGAAAGTGTAAATATACTGAGAAAGAGGTTAAGCGTACATAAAATATATATATATATATATATATATATATATATATATAGTCATGACTGTAAAAAATGAATTCCAACAACTCATTTACCAATAAAAAATGGTATTGCCAGAAAATGTATGATTACATAATAAATGTTGATATTTGGTGAAAAATATTTAGTGTTTTGAACAGAATATTAGTGTTATATTTATTTAAATAATGCATTCTTAGTTTAATTTACAACTTTTTTACATCAATATTTGTAAAGGCTGATTCGTTCAAACTGTGGGGTTTTGTTTGTTTTATTCTATTGTTTCAGAGAAAATAAATACCAATAATATATTTAAATTAATACTGGCATGTAAATGTATTTCCCAAGACTGAAAAACAAATATTACATTTTTCATCCAATGATATGACCCTACATTATTGTCAGTGAATACCCAGACTGTCATATTGCAGTAAGTACACAAAGTATAAACAATGTCTAACCAGGTCATTTTATTATATGTCTAACTAACACTTCCATCATAGTCTACTTTAGTGTAGAGCAACTGTGCTCTTAGAAGATCAGAACTTTAATTTATTATTTTCTCTTTACGAGAATACAGTTAGAGTATTTATCTACTCAGCACCAATATGAAAAAACGTGTGTGTTACATGTAATTTAATAAACAAAAAATAAACAAAATAAAACAATGTGACCATTAACATACAATGCGCACACAAAGATGCATATACAACATACATGCAATCATATCTACAAACACTGATTCATTCATTAATTCATTTTTCTGTAACTGCTTTTTCCTGATCAGGGTCACACTGGGTCTGGAGTCTACTTGGAATACAGCAAAATGTGTGGGCCCAGATTAAATTAATGCAGGTAAAATTATTGTTTTATTTTTCTGTAAATGAATGAATGAATGAATGTGTTAAGTGTAATGTAAAAAGTTAATAATTCTCCACTTATTAAAAATGTCTATATGAGAGAGAGAGAGAGAGCAAGCGCAAGCTCTACTCTTGTACAGGTCTGAAAAATAGTTTGTCCATCCTTCTACTGTGAGATATCAGCACAACACAGTGGGTCTGAAAGGACGTGTAGCTACCAATAAGCTGTTTCTGAGAACAAGAATTTTTTTTCTCAAGACAGAACTGCACATCTGAAATATCTATTACAGGTTTATGTACTGAATTTACATTTTGAAATGAGATTGTGGGAAATCAACTTCTAAGACTGAACTCTGGAGTTGTAACATCCATGCCCAATTAATAAATGATGTTATATTTTGTTGTTGACGCTTAATAAATGTGCTTTTTTCCCCCTTCTTTTCTTTTCTTTTTTTCCGAGACGCTGTAAGGGGATAACTTGACTGTCTGGGAATTAAATAAATTAAAATGTGGTCTCTGACTTTTGCACTGTCCTGAAAGTCAAAACAGTAAATAGGGAGATGTTAAGGGAGAAGTTGAGCTTCAGTAAGTTTTGGCAAAAGAGGCGTTTATTTAAAAAACATGAACCCAAAGCTGTATTTTAACACATTTAGGGGCTAAAAAAATACTTCGGAGTAAAACGTTATTTGCGGTTTGGCCAAAGCAATGTACTCAGCAGCTGTTTTTCTGCTCTCTCCCTCAGAGCGTGTTGTTTTGGATGTTGTTGTCAGTTTGTTTGTGTGACTCTGAGCCTCGTCGCCCCGCCGCTAGCAGCTAACGAGAAATAGCAGCACATCAACATAGAAAACTTAATAACTTTCATTCATTTTTTGTCCTCTAAATCAATCGAAGGGAAGAGTAACGGTCGGTTTCGGTGTCTGCTGATAGACTGAAGAGTCTGGAGCATCTTTCCCTCGAGAGAGGGGTGTGCGTGACCTCAGAACGACCCCCACCTCGCGACCCCAGGGAGTCCGACCAAGCAGAACACAGATTAGATATCAGCATCGCGTCTTCCAATACATAAATATAGAGTTTACAGGATACTTACGGCCAACAGCGTAGAGAAGAAGATCTCAGAAGGGGCTCCGGTGAGTGAGGAAGTATAGCGTCAACAGGAAAAAGCCACGACACATTAATGCAGTTTTTAACGTTTAAAAAATCTAAAAACACAGAAAAAGTCACGTCAGAACTGTGTTCAGTCAAAAACCCGAGGGCGCTAACAAAGTATGAGAGAAAATAGTACTGCGAGGGCGAGAGTGGGGGGAGGAGAGAGAGAAGGGGAGAAAAAGAGAAAGAGGGAGAGGAGAGAGTCACAAGTCAGCCCTGGACGTATATGTGAATGTAGACTTTAGTCTTTTCTTCTGCATATTGTGAGCTGTTCATCCTACAGTGCTTCAAGTGTGAAAAAATGAGCTTAATTTTTGCAATGAAGTGTAATTGACAAAGTCTGTCTCTAATGTCGGTCTATAAATGTCTCCTGCAGCAAGAAAGGAATCTGGTGCCTCTGGCTCAGACTGTAATTTTGAGGCCTTAAAAAATCCAAATTAAATAAAAAGGTTTCAGACTTTTTATGTATTTATTTAGACAGTTACAAATACACAAACAGTTGTTTAGGTAATCAAGTTCCATACATCATCCAGTGTTTGACATGAACTCATGTATTTTGGTGAAACATCAGATTCATTCGGTGAATTTACTCTTGATTCAAAACTAACAGTTATTAATTGAAAGTACATAAGCAGACATACTATCTATGTCCCACACCATGAATTCAAGTTTACAAAGCTATAATGAAGACACGGATGTGGGTTTAGAAAAGTTTTGAAACAGTAGTTAAAGGATTTGGCTGATTATTGTTTTAAGTGTTAGCCTTGTAGCTCTAGTCATAAACCAAAGAAACAAGAACACACATGTTGGATTTTGATGGTGTTCAGCTCTGAGAATTACTTCTGGATCTTCAGCTTAACCTAACAATATTTGATGGTGCTCAATCAGTCCAGTGAACACAGTTCCACTGCTCAACAGCCCAGTCCTGGGGGCTTTATACCACTCTAGCCAATATTTGTCATTGGTCATGGTGAGGGTATTTGGCATCTGCTCCTTGTTATTTTCTGTACAACGAATACTGCGTTTATATGACGATGGTTTGCAACTGCTTACCTTTAACAGCAGTGGTTGCACTTTAATGCAGCTCAATTTTCTCATTTTAAGGAGTACCACAATACTTTTTACATTTGGATGTCAGCGAGTGTATGAAATACTCTGCATCTTTAACACAGCAGCCTGTAGAGAGATTGGATGCATGCTCCCACTTGGACATTGTGCGCAGTTTATTGAGCTTAGTAGAGGGTGTAGCTCTCAGTGCTGTCACCGAAAGGGTGTTTTCAATGAACGCTGAGTTATTTTAGCTCCAGACGTGTTTACATTTCTGTGGTCTAGTCTCGAACTTTCCCTCTTTCCCTCTTTTTTGCTCTCTCATTTCAGAGCACAGCAGCAGGAGAGCGACGGCCCAGTCCCACTGCATCAGACATTCCTTCGGTCGGCCAGAAAAACTGAGAGATATAATATAAAAGAAGCACACAAGGAGAAAGAGAGACAGAGGGATACAGGCAGAGAGAGAGAGAGAGAGAGAGACCCAACCCCCATCCTGTTTCATGTCTGGGTCGACAGAAACTTTATGGACACAGAATGGCTCCTTCCACACACTCACGCACATCTTGGTATGTTCCAAACTTTTCAAGAGTGCTGACTCAGGACAGAGTTTGCTCAGTTAAGCTTTTATTTATTTCACAATTGCTTTACAGATCAGTCCATTTATAAAATACTATTAAGACCTATAGATCTGTCAGACATATACAGTACACCCTTATTAATTTCAGCACATGTCAAAGACCACCCTTATACATTTCTAGTCAAAAGTGCCCTTTCTGAGAAAAGTTAATAGAAAGATATTTAAAAATCAAAATAATAAAATAAACAATCCACCCAAGACCCAGATCTCAACATCACTAAATCTGGGATTACGTGGATAAGGATTTTGGACGTTACCTTCTGTAATATGTCAGAGGATATGGAAAATTATGTACTTAAAGTACTTTTGAGTCCATTGTCAAACACCTCATTTACATACACCAAACTTACTCTAGCAGCACTGCTTTGTCTGATAGAAATGTCAAAAAATACCTGCTTCTCTGGTGGTCCTGAACATTTTTCTTTTTTAAACAAGACATTGAGTGAGTGTACAAATATTAGCATAAATACAGATGGAGTATATTGGGCCTTTTATTAATGGAGGTATTAACTCCTACATTCATGAAAATAACTGACACTCAGTCACTCAGTTTACTGAACAGACCAATCAGGAACGCTTCCAGGCACTAAGCTCTGCAGCTGGACAGAGCAGAGCCCAGTGCCTCTGCAAAAAAAAAGAAAAGAAAAAGCACCATGAACAGAAAGCAAAGAGTTCACAGCAGCCAACACACACACACACACACACACACACACACACACACACACACACACACACACACACACACACACAGAGTGTCTTCCTCAAGTGGCTTCTCTTGAGATTCTTAATATGTCTTTCAACTATAGTCTGTAATTGTATTATACACTAAAATGGAGCCATGCTATATATCACATCACTATAATAACTACTTATAAATATTTGCTTATTTGAAATAGCTATGCTTTGTGATTTACTGATTGAATGATTGTTGTATAAACATGAAATGCCAAGCTTGGTTTCTGGAGCAATGATTTGATGACATTGTCTGTAGCGTTCAGTCTACTTTATTGTCACATAAAAAAAATATGAAATATTTGAATTTACCCTTACAGACTGAGGGCGGCATGTTGGTGCTTTATGTAGTGTCACTGTCAGGGTGCTGGGGTTATGGGTTCAATTCATACCTTGGTTTAATGTCTGTGAGGAGTTTGGGTTTCCTCCAGTAGTCAAAAAAAAATGCTGTGGGCAGGCTGTGCAAAAGTGTCCATAGATGTGAATGGGTGGGTGAGCCCTGTGACCCAGGACAGGCAACACAGGACAAGATCAAGTGGTAACAACAAATGAATGAATTATAGACTTGTGTGTGTGTGTGTGTGTGTGAGAGAGAGAGAGAGAGAGAGAGAGAGAGAGAGAGAGAGAGTTACTAATTCCCAATGTATCTCCAATGAGTAACTTTACAGGAGAAGGAAAAAACCTTCATAGTTTCAGTGGAAGTCAATGTAAAAAGTTTTATTCAAAGTAATTTTGAAGCATTTCTATTGGTTCATTCATCATTAATGTTTTACCCAATGGGAACAACAGCTGCGGTGTTCAAACTAAAAATAGATACATGGTTTTCATTCATTAAGTCATTAATTCGTTGTCTGTAACCGTTTATCCAGTTCTGGGTAAAGGTGGGCCCGGAGCCTACTCTGAATCACTGGGCATAAGGAACAAAGGCCAAAGGGTGACACACACTCACACATTAATTCACACATTCACACACACCTATGGCCACTTTTGAGTCACCAATCCACCTACAAACGTATGTTTTTGGACTGTGGGAAGAAACCAGAGCACCCTGAGTAAACCCATGCAGACACTGGGAGAACACAGTGAAGATAAAAAAAAAAAAATATATATATATATATATATATATATATATATATATATATATATATATATATATATATATATATATATATAAAACACGTATGTTTCTACACTTACTGTCCATTCTTACTTACACTATAAAGCATGAAAGAAAAGGGATGCACTAGAGCAGCTGCCTGTGAGCTTAAAGTCACCATGCTCAATGCTAAGAATTGGCCAGGGAGGTGTATAATCCCCCAACACTGAGCTGTATAGCAGTGATGTAGAGTACTGTCCAAAACTTTTGGGATGTCTTGGAATTTGTGATCCAGAGCTGATCTTCCAACATCAGTACCTGACCTAGCAATGTTCATGTGGTCAAAAGCCTCACAGCATCAAGCCAATATTTAGGGTAACTGCAAAGGAGGGAAATAATAATAATAATAATAATAATAATCAAACCATTAACTGATTGTTAGATTGATTTCAGAAAAAGTCAATTAAAAGAATAAAAAGAGTAGTCTTTAACTTTTAAAAAAGAACTGTACTTTGATCCTCAGAACACTTTCAGCAGTTATACAAGGCTGCTTTGTTCAACTGAAATATGGCACATAGTAACAGAATGTGCTGCTGTGTGAATTTGAATCGGAGGAGAAGTGGGTATGTAATTATTCTCATGTTGTGCTAAATGTAGTGTGCTACAACATCTGGCCTCCATGATTCTGTCACATGTCTCTGGAGGCCCCAGATTCAGCTACTTAGAAATGCTGTAGCATTGGGTATTTGGCATATAGAGTCTGTTGGGAGGAGGGGGTTCAATGTGTGTGTATGTGTGTGTGTGTGTGTGTGTGTGTGTGTGTGGTGTAGCAGGGAGGAGGGATCAGGGAAAAGGTGCAACGTAGAGTCTAGACAGAAAAGATTGAAGTGAAGTCTGGAAGCCATTGCGCTTAACTCTCTCTCTCTGTGCGCGCATGTGTATATTTGTGTGTGTGTGTGTGTGTGTGTGTGTCTGAAGAGGCCTCTCTCCAGGGACGGATCACATTTCACTACCTAATTACACATGAAAAATGGCCACATTATATTTTCACTTTTTTTTTCTTTTTTTTTTATTACAACACGGGGTGGGGAGAGTAGCTCTGAATAAGCTGCTGTTCTGTGGGTGTTGGAGGTTTGGTACTTTTTTCCTCCAGGAGCTCTGGGGATTTTATCAGAGCAGATGGCTAATAATATTTTTATTACCATTTCTGGGGAAAACTGAACAATTGTATGTAATTGTATACAATTACAATTGTATGTAAACAATTGTAATTGTAATAATACAAACTCTTGACTCTGTCTATCTGACCAAACGCTGAAGTGCATTACTACAACAAAACAGGAATTTTCATAATAACCACCTTTGGTAGAGATAGCGCTTACATAACTATTGCCGCCAGATGGCGCCAATCTGCCACAATTAAAAGAGCAGTTTGTATGAACGCAGTCACTTAGAACAAATATAATGCCGTTAATAAGTCATAATAGGGAGAAAGCAATTTTATGAAATGCTAAGTCATCTTTATGAGATAACAGCACAGTATCATGAGACAGCAAGTCATTATAATGAGATTCTAAGGTTGGTGGGATGAGACTGGCCCTTTTTAAGGGCCCAGAGGCACTGGCAAGAAAAGGACGAAGGCTAAACAAAAATTATTACATTATTTACTACAGAAATGTCGCTGTTGCCAGTTCCATCCTTTCAGAAATTCTCCCCAAAATGGGGTTGTGGGGTCAAATCTGTGCTTCCTCTGAGAAACGTGTGGCCAACCTTCCGCTTCTATTCAAAATGGCCTTAAAGGAATACAATGTATAAATTGCAGCTTTTGTGAGCACCCCCTACCTGCTGCTGGGTGTAATTCACGTTTACAGTACTGTGCAAAATCAAATCTCATACACATAACTCTCTCCCTCTCTCCCTCACTCACTCACTTAAACACAACCAGCTCACTCACTTAAATCTCACAGATGAACACACACCTCTCTCTCACTCACTCATAGAGTGGTGTTTTCAAAATTAGCAAATGTCTCTCAGGGATTCAGTTGTTCAGATGGGGGAATGTGTGTAATAAAATAATGTTGTTTACATGATAAAACCCATATATTGCTCATAATACACACTGGACCATGTTATTACAACCATAAAGTTTAACTTTGGAGGTACACTAGCCTTTATAACTACAGCAACCAACAGTAAAGCACTTAATACCAGAATCAATGTCCAATGCTAAACTGTGCTAATCCAGCTAAAGTAAGCAGGCGCCAGTGGTGAGTGCTCTAAGACTGCAAGGGAAGCTCAGCTTCCCCTAAAATGTCAAAAAATAAGTGATCAAATATATACTGTTGTGTGTAAATGTCATTGAATAAATATGCACTACAACGCGATTAACGTTTGTTTAGAATCAGTTCAGAATTCTTATCACTGGTAAAGACGCGGCTTTCCTCTCAATCATTCGCGCAGATTCACAGTGCTTTAAACAGTGAGGACGCTGAGTGTCCACAGAGTTCAATGGCGAAGCAGCGAAGTGCAGCGAAACGAGAGGAGTCATTGGATAAATGCTGGGCTTTGTCCCGCCCATCGGACGCTCAGCGTCTCTGGGGGTCTATGGGGCAGTGGGCTGTCCTCGGCTGGCCCGGACGCTCAGCTTCTGCATGATGATTGGATGATCTGTCTGAGGCTGAATCCCTTTTTGATTGACAGCGAAATGAGCGAATCAGCGATCCTTTGGTCTAAAGCTCCGAGGGAACATTAAATTATCATTCTGTTCTGAGTTGAACTAGACTATCTTAATCCTCTTAGCGGCATTTTCTTTGTTAAAAATGACTAGCGACAAATCGAGCTTCTATTTCTGGTGGGGTTTTTGTAGCTGCTTGTGTTTGGAGACAGACTTCTATCACTCTTTCTGACTTCTATCGCAGTTTCTGACCAGCGGGAGCTGCTGAGCCCCTCCACCGTCACAAAGCACTCACAGGCCGACACATTTTATGATGTAAGCCGAAATTGAGCTTCCCCTCCTTGAAAGACCAGCATCCGCCACTGGCAGACGCTAGCACTCGCCTTCATTCATCTTAAAATACAAGATTCGTCTTGTAGCTAGGCGACCACCTTCCTGTGAGCTATGTGCCGTTAAGCATTACCCATTTCTCGCGAAACTCCCCCACCCCATGAATCAGAAGTTTCTTAGTGCAGTAACCAAGCAGAGGACATGGTGTAGCCGCCGCAGAGGCACTATTCTCCCTAGTACAGCACCATGGAACATTACAATCATTTACAAGTTGTAATTTTAAGGTAGAAATACTACATAGTGTTCCTTTAAAGCTCAACATCCCAAAGGTAGACACACACTGCCCAGATCTGTCCTATCAGCTGATAGATGCCCAGACATGGGGGAGAAGTGTGCAATCAGAGAGTGAGTCGTGTTGTGCTCTCTCCCAGCTGAAGACTCCCAGCTTCAAATGGCTGAGACATCCCCACAGATAGAACTCATAATTTCTTCATAATAAAGACAAATACTTAGACTGCTGCACTTCTTGGGAGCCCTTCAAATTTTGAATATCGTATTTATATTGATATATTTACTTACAGTTATAATAATAACACTAATAATAATACGTTTAATTTATATAAAGCCTTTCTCACACTCAAGGTCGCGTTACATCAACATAGCCATGACATACATGAAATACAGCAAATTTAAAAAAATCAGTTATTTACAAGAGGGAGCTGATGAAAGTGTAGAGAATAAATATTATGTAACTTTATTGTAAGTAAGTTAACTCTTAATAATTATTAATTGACATCAAAACAAATTCCTGGGAGTCATATCACCCCAGCCCCCCATAGAGCGGTATCTTAATGAAACTGAATGTATTTAACATGAGCAGTTAAATGTGCCTAGCTTATGATTTAGATTCCACTGTAATTTACGCCCAAATAACAGTTGTTATGAAACCATCCCAAGAGACGCACTATGTTTCTCTCTTTATTTCTCTCTCTCTCTCTCTCTCTCTCTCTCTCTCTCTCTCTCTCTCTCACACACACACACACACACACACACACTTTCTCTCTCTTTCTCACTCACTCACTCACTCACTCACTCTACCTCTAATTGCACCATGACATTATGCACAGCAATGAGAAATGTTGTTAGTGATGATTTGACTGGCAGTATTGATATTGAACAGTTTCCAAACAGCTTCTGTCCCCCCCACCCCACCCCGCATGTCTTATATGGACATGTTAGGTTTACAAACCTAATGTAATGAATGTAACATTGAGAGGAAACAGTGTACTGGAACGTTATTGAGGCAAATCGAAATAGAGAAAAGATCATGCTGACAGAAGGGGGAAGACTCAGGAGAGATGAGATCAGCTTTTCTGCTGCTCTGAGCAGGTGCTCAAGTACTTCACAACAGTAGTTTGTTTTCATTGCATTTCCTGAACGTTGATATGGACAGCAGTAAGATAATCAGAGATCTGCCCTCTGTAGCTCAGTGCATGTGGGTAGAAGAATAGAACATGAATGCGGATGAAGTCATGCAGACATATTATGTACACGATTTCTATTTTTCAAAACCTCAGATGTTCGTAACTATCTGGAATGTAATGTGTGGGATTTTAATCCATCAATGTACAACAGTCAGACATCTGTACAAACCTCCTACATTTTCTTATTGAAATAATATGTATTAAAATGGGGATTCTCACCCTGTAAAGCTATAGCTAAAGCTATATGACTCCAGCTCATTCCAAAGGTGATAGATGCTCATTCTCCATTATTTAACCTTTGTGTTTTAGATTGCTAGGGGAATAAAACATGTTGAGGTGCTGGCAGAGTAAAGAACAGACAGTCCAAGGAGCATAAAGAAACTAACCATAATTCACATTAATTCAGGGAGGGTTCCCATAAACAATAGCAGAAGAGCAGATACAAAAAGGTCAGAGAACGAGGAACAGTACAACATTCGGGGCACTAAAAGAACTGTGGCAGTACTTTGCAGTGAGATGGTACAAACACTTTTCTTAAAGCGGCAGTCCTTACTTTTTGTTTGTTTGTTTTAATGATAGCTGTATTCTTCCTGAATGGGAAGGGGACAAACTATTATTAATAAAATTGTATCAGTGTGCTGGTGCAATCACACGTGCAAAGGAAGTTTTCTAGAAGAGGTTCTGACACCTTTTGCAGGTTACCTCATCAGCTGCTAATGGTGGTGAAACAGTTCATGTTTAGCTGTGACCTACAGCTCTAAATATGTTTTGTAACCAGCTGGAAGACAACAGCTTTTAGATTATTTATCAGCAAGAACCTGTAAAACAAGAAAATACTATCTAACAACAGCACTGACAGTATAAGGATCTCAGTTAAAGCAAGGCATGTTCTTCACATGTTCTTGGGACACTGCAAAGATTCAAATGCAATAAATAAAATCCTAATTAAATTTTAAATAAAGATATTTATTTTCAGAAATTGTAATTGAGTTTTGGTGTCCCCACGTACTGCTCTGCCCATTCACTCATGCTGGTCATTTAATTGCACTGGCCAAATTGAAGAAAAACATTTCAAGCAATTTATTCATACCTTTGCACTTGGAAGGCAGAAGAATCCACTTGATTAAAAATGTTGCCACTACAAACCCCAAAAATCTGTAATATGATCATTCCCCTGAACCTTTTTTTCTCTGACTAATTTCATTTGATTGTATTTAATAACTATAAAATCATACCTTCATAAACCCACCCCATACCATGACAGATTATGATATTTGCACCATTTGCTGATAACATTTTAGATGGCTCCATTTGTCTTTGGCACTGAGAACTTTCCATTCCTTCTTGCTTAAAACAAACTGCAACATGGACTCATCTGACCACAGCACTTTCTTTCAGACAATAGTAAATTAGCTTCTGAGCATATGGCCACAATTCTGCACATATCTGATGTGTGGCTTTCCCCTTACCGAATTTTATAAAATTTCAGGCTGCATTTCGTGATGCAGTGGCAGACTTTATTAAATAAAAACTGTTTCCCAATCAGTTTCTGAAGAACTCCAAAGCCAACGTAGCTATAAGTATTACAGTATATTGATGCTTTTTAATGCCAGGCTTTGTGAGGCCTCCAGGGTCATACTTATTCACCAGTGGTTATTGACCTTGCCCTGCATGATCTTGAGATTTCCTGAAATTTTCACAATATCATGTAAGGTAGATGGTGAAAGACATAAATTTGAAATCTGGCATTGAGAAATGTTCTATTTCAATTGTTTCACAAAACTTTCATTAGGTTTTTCACAAAACAGTTAACACACACCCAGTCTTTGCTGGGAATTGCTGAAACTTTCTTCATACACAACCATTATACCTTATTATAGCTTACTAGCTTATTATAGTACTTGGTATTTCTGTACAAATACTTTTTTTCAAATTTAATCCTTAAATCAATGTTTATTTTTTATGTGAACCACATAGGTTCTACAGTTTTAGCTGACGTATGTTTGATAATTTTATTTAATATTTTTATTTTTAAGTAAGAGTTGCTAAAATATTAAAATAGTTAAAAAATAAAACAAAAAAAGTCTGATATATCGGGTGTTATTTGGATGACAGGGCAACACACACACATACTTTTGAGTCACCAATTCACCTACCAACATGTGTTTTTGGATTGTGGGAGGAAACTGGAGCACCCAGAGGAAACCCATGTGGACACGGGGAGAACACACCAACTCCCCACAGACAGTCACCCGGAGCGGGAATCGAACCCACAATCTCCAGGCCCCTGGAGCTGTGTGACTGCGACACTACCTGCTGCGCCACCATGCCACCCTGGGTTTAAGATTTCACAAATACAAATTCAACATTCTACTGATGAATATATGATGACAGTACACTTACATCAGAAGACATGCCATTCCTCAAGTTATGAATCTCTTTGGAAAACTCCCTCACAATCATCAGAGTCGTCTGCTCAGGGAAAGATTTCAAGTGGAGTCCACATTAGAAAATATACTTCAACAACTTGTGCAAAAGACATATTGCCAGCCAACAGTGCAGCTTTAAAACCAATAAAGTTTATATTTATTAATTAATTGGTTTAAAGTGATATTTTTTAAAGGATTTTACACTCTTTTGTGTCAAACATACCAAGCAATGTAAAACAAGTTGCAGATGTCACAAATAATCATTTTCATATTATTAATTTCACCCAAAATATAGTCAACATGAAGATTATTGCCAGAAGTAAACTGTGCTAATGGTATTTATATTATTCATGTGCAAATTATATGCATACCCTTTATTTCGAACATATTATGCAAATGTTCAAGCATCTCTGTGAATAAACATTTTCTGTGTATTGCATGTTTATGCTCTATGTTTACATATGCATGCAGTGATTATGTCTGCAGAGTTTGTGTGTGTGTGTTCGTGTGTGCGTGCTGTGGGACCTGTTCTCCACACTCACACATATTGCCATTATGGACAGAAGATGAAGGCCACGGGTTGCTAAGCAACAGTCAGTGGTGGTGAAAACCAAAACAATACAAAACGTGGAGCGTTCTGAGCTTCTAACAAGAACGCTCACCCCCAGGCTATCCATTTAAATGCTTCAAATTACGCTTTATATAAAACAAGCCCTGCGGCCAAAGCTTGCTGCGGTTTGCAGGCCATGCTCATGCTGAGCAATAGTAATCCACACATGACCTGAAAATGCAACTGAGAAAATCTTACATTAAGCAATGTATGCATTCATGAAATGTTCAATGCTATGTTCAAGTTCATGTTATGGCATTGGTGTAAGAATGTTCTAATTCTATTCAGATTTTTTCCAAAAGGATAATTAGAAATCACTTTTTAATCAGGAAAAGATGATTTAACACATAACTCCTCACAAAGTTAAAAGAATCTGCCTTCACAGAGATAAGACATTCTGTAAAATGTGTCTACAAATATATTGCAGACAATTCAGACAACCCACTTTTTGTATAAAAAAGTACATTTCTGTAAATATCCATCTTAGAATTCTGTTGCATTTTCTACTTCTGATGATCCAAATAATTTCACTCCCACATTCACACCTATGGACACATCTGAGTAGCAAATCCACCTACCAATGTGTGTTTTTGGGCCATGGGAGGAGACTGGAACACCTGGAGGAAACCCACATGGACACAGGGAGAACACACCAAACTCCTCACAGACAGTACCATCCAGTCCAGGACCCCTGGAGCTGTGTGACAGCGATACTACCTTTTGCGGCATCGTGTCGCCCTGTGAGTTTGTTGGTCTACTAGGTGAGGCATAGATGTTAGAAGTCCAGTATATTGATCTTTAATCTGGAAAATAATTTTCTCATACCTTTCTTTACAATTCCCCTTTTTTATCCTCAGAACTCTTTCCCATTCATTCATTATCTGCAACCACTTATTCAGTTCAGGGTTGTGGTGGGTCCAGAGCTGCAGAATCACTGGGTGCAAGGCAGTAAATACACTCTTGAGGGGGCAGCAGTCCTTCACAGGGCATCACACCTATAGACACCTTTGAGTCGCCAATCCACCTATCATTGTCTGTTTTTGGACCGTG